>NC_089046.1:28000000-28257500 GCF_034140825.1 Oryza sativa Japonica Group
GTTCTATGAGCATATATGTCAATGTGACTCCTCTCCATTCATTGAAAGAAACATCTAAACACCTCCATGGTGTATGTGTTCTCCAAGTCAAATGAGTCACTAGGGCATGCATTTCAACTGTGTACTTGATACATAAATCACATAGTAATGAGTACCCAGCATGCATATATAGTACATGTGTACTAGTAATCTAGAAGGAGTATTAAGTACAACTACTGTCTACACTTTACTATACTCCATGTCAAGGACAAGGAGGAGAAGATATAGCTAGGATGCTACTCCTATTTGCACATTTCCAGTGGGTCAAAGCTTTCCTCTTTGTTCAGTGCTAGGAAGAACCCTACTACTGGAGATCTTTGGCTTTTCCAGTGGCAAAAGTACTACACTACAGTGAACACACACATGCATGCATATGATACACCAAGAAGGAGAGGATGACACTGTTGTTCTGCCCTGTCAACATTTACTTGTCAACAAATTTGCTCATTAGGCTGCTCCTCTATCTGTGCCCTATAGAGCTATGCATAGCCTTTTGGTTTTGGAGCATTTCTGTTGTCTGTTATTGTTGCACATTTGGCATCTAGCACAGAGCACACCACTGAAAGGAAGTTGATTTTGATATGTGTGTTCGGTTTTAAGCTCTGAATTAGTAGCTCCTGCAAGCGTAAGACATTGACAATGACATTTAACAATACATGTAGCTTTCCCTAAAAAAGCAGCAAGATTAGTGCACCGAAACTCAGCTTGTTGATCCACTACGCATTTAAACGCTACTGTTTCAGCTGATCAAGGTCTAGTTTTCATGAAAGGCTGAAACCATATTGTTCATCTTTATTTATAACAGCAACCTGATTATTGTGCAGTTAACTTATGCATGCCCCAATTTCTCATTGCAACAAAAATTAAAAAAAAAGAAAATCAGGGTTACAGAAAAAACCTGGGACATTATTTATGGTGTGTGGTGAGTGCAGAGCTTTTGCAGGTCCATCAGAGGTTCAGATATGATCAGACGGTGCAGGTGCACTTCAAATATGTTGCAGCTTTGCCCTGTTCATCGCAACATTCTGTTAAGAAGGCAGCAAGATAGGAGTTGCAGCTATCAATTGCAAAACTGAGCACCATTATAACATGTGCCTCCAAAACCTGGTACTGATGGTCTGATACTGGAAGCAATGCAGGAAAAAAAAGCTTTTGCTGATACAGAGATGCTGACTGGTTCACTGCAGGGCCCATTGACACAACATCATCAATGGGTTCAGTTCAGATTAGTCTGAGCATGCACCCAGCTACAGGGCTACTACCGGCCATGTAGATAGGCAGGCATATGTATCTGCAACAACACCAGGCGCCATGGATGGACCGAGTTCAGTGCATCAACAGTGCACTCTTGGTACTCTAGCTAGCTACAGTACTCCTGTAGGGAGAAAGACTGAGACATAGAGGGGTGCATGCAATTGGACAGGGCGTTGTTCTATATGGGCTGTACAGTGCTCTCTCCATTTCACAGTGATTGCCATTTTAGTTTTGTCGTAAGTCAAACATTTTTATCTTTTATCAAGTTTTTAAATATTTATGTGGTTTGGCAACATAGGAATTATATATTACGAAAGTATTTCTCATGGTGAATCTAAAGACATAAACCTTATGATATTAAACTATATGAATTTCTATAAATTTATGATCAATGATACAGATGTTTAGCTTGGGAGAAAGGTAGAAGAACAAGTAAATTTAAAACAGAGGGAATAGCTCAATTGTAAATGAGCACATGTATAAGTACAACCATCAGATCAAATAATAATTAGCAGATGAGAACTAATAAGAGTAGTTGATAAATTTCTGTGGCATCTAATTGGAGGCTGTAAGAGTACTGAACTGGTCCATCTTCCAAAACACTCAAACTAGCATGCTGATATCATGCAACATTACAACATACATACTACCATGGAACTGTACAACAGCCGATCGGCAACATATAAATATGTGCCCTCTTGTACTTTGCAAGTAGTGTTATCTGTTAAGCATGCTCATATCATTATCATGCTGTTCTCCTCTCAATTGTTTGGATGCTAATATGCTATCTTGGCTAGGATGTGGTGCTGTATAGAGTCCATTTGTCTAAGATAGGTGCAAGGTTCTTTTTCTAATATTTTTTTAGTATCTAGTATATGCAATACAGCAGGGTTTTTGTTTTGAACTTTTGATGTTGCCAAAAGCATGTGAATGACAGACTGAGTTTGGCTGAAAAAAAAAAACCTACTGGTCTTTGCCGACAGCATTTCTGGTGCTCAATTAGCATGTAAAAAACATGTTTTTGCAAAAGAGGCCTGCTAGCTAGGCAGAGTCCTTACTGACTCTAATGCATGCAACAACCAACAGTAGACAGAGTCCTTACAACCTCTAGTAGTAATATAAAGTTATAGCCTTTTGATTACTGTCATGAGTTTGCAGGTGTATGGTGTATCACAGAGAGGGAAAGTTCATTAGCACAAAAAAATTTCCATCTTTTTAGTACCTTACTTGTGTAGATGAATAGTTTCTGGATATATAACCAGCTAACTGAAACAAGTTAGTTTTATTTTCAGGATAGGCAGCTGCTTAATTAGTTGGCGTCAGCCTCTGTGGATACACAAGAATATAGTTAGCAGACGCTAGTAGCAGCGTGAACTGAAGGATAGTGACCTCTCACCTGTACCGGTAGCATTTTAATTTCAGCATGCATGACCAAATGGCATCAGTGTGCTCAGGTAGTTAGAGGTTGGAACGCTGGAACAATAACCACCTCACAATTCCCCTCTCAAAACAAAAAAAAACGTGTTACATGCATCATTACATATCTTATACAGACATAATTTGTATCGCCTTAATGTAATTGGCTAAATTCAATGAAACTTTCCAATATCTGAAAACCACATGTGCTACAATACTTCTATTGATCGAGTTATATATTCGTTCAAGAACTTCTTGTGCTGAAGTAAAATTAGTACATATTTGTGAATATAAATATATATTGGGGAACAAAAGGATGAGCTTTTTATTTTTTTTATTTATCTACGACTAAGGACAGAGCTACTGTTTTGTGAGGGCATCAGCAATGGCACTACCACAAAAGTACATGCAACTCAGTCTTTCTCCAAAGAAGCAGGCAGCAGCTGAGTTGTCTAGCCATTAGGGAAAAAATGATTAGCCAATCCTAATCTTGTAGCCGTTCTCATGTTTTGTTATTGATGATTCGTTTCAAGGCGTTATGATGAGAGGATTATATTATTGCAGCCGGCCATGGACCGTAGTCTATGGTGTAAGGGAACCGATCAGTGATTTGTCTCAATAATTGATAAAGAATCTTGCGTTGCTGCACCTCCACAACATTATGACCCTCTTTTTTCTTCCTCACAGAAAAGGCAGACGAAGGAAAGAATGGTCATGGTTTGATCATGGTGTTCAAGCTTTGCAGAGCCCATCTCATCTGGCCCACTATGTTAACCCACAATGATCACATTTTCTTCTTTCTTTCTCCTCTGAAATTTACCTTTCTTTAGAAGAGCTTTAGTTTAGTTTGCTGATGTTTATGTTTGTTTTCACTTTGATTCTTTAACTGTGGTAAAATGTTTACACACCCAATAGAGAGATGAAAAGCAGGAAGTATCAGACTATGAGTAAGTTAGGATAAGTGACTTACATGATAGTAATCGCAGATGCTATTGAAATTCTACTTCTGCATTTCAGAGTTTGCCGATTGCTCATCCATGAAGCCTGCTGGTCTTTTGAATAGAGGATTCAATCTACCCATGAATTTTATGAAATCATCATTCCGCACAAGAGTTGATGAAATATCTTTGGACATATACAAGGAAACAATCTCCATCTCCAAACAAAACAGGGCTTAGCTCTGCACTGTACTGCTGTGCCAGATCCTGCACGAACTCAACAGTTTGAGATGCAACGAACTGAACAGACCTCATCAAGATAATGAGTCCAGGTGATTGCAAAATCTTAGCCTCTCTGGACAACCTAAAAGTGAAGGAACAGTGATGACCAACGCTGTCAGATAGATCACCTCGTGGGACTGTGCTAGCAAAAGATTAGCCGATCGAAGAACCTTTTTCTGTACTCGGTGACAGAGAGCAGAAAATTGTGAACATTACTTTTTCCTTCAGACATGGAAACGACGTGTTCCTGCGATTTCAGAGATGCCATTATCTGCACAATGAAACGTAGATCGAACGCATCATCAATCAACCACAAACAGACAGAGACACCATCGATAACGGCACTCGCAACTCACCTCTGATGTTACCTCGAGAGGAAGAAGGTTCTCACGGAGGAGCACTCGCCGGCGCCGGCCATCGCCTACCACCACCTCCGACGCCGATCGCCGGCGCTCCGCCGCCCCAACGTACCGGGGAAAGGTAAAAAGGAAACTGACTACTCGATCTACGTGACAAGTTTAGGTTTCTTCTCCCTCGATCTGAACCGCACAACGTCACCTGGACGGTCCCTGACCCTTATAACAGGATATAAACCCAGACAAAGAAGAAGAAGAAGAAGAATGTTGTGTGATCTGTAGATAATCATAATCACATGGCAAACTTCAAAGTTACAAGTGTTCATCTTCTCAAAAAGAAATGAAGTTACATGTATTCATCGTACAGAAGATTGGAGCCATGCATGAACTGCACACCAGACAACTTCAGATAATTGTATAGGAGATATCTTGCACACTCTAGTCACCCTCTGATTTCATGAATCCAGCAAACCCATAAAAGCAAGAGCATGGACGAACTGTTTCAGTATTCCACTGGTTACTGACTATCTGCATTACTACGTTGCAAGCTTTGACCCAATGGATCATACATTTTTACAATCGTCAGGTTCCTCGCTTCTTCTGCCATGGATCGGAGGATTAACTTGGAGAACAAAACTTGAAGCATATGAATTGTAAAATATATTATAGGACTTAACAACAACCTATACATTATTTATCCAAGGCAGCAAATGGCTAGCTCTAACATTTATTCAAGTACAGGGCAGGGTATTTTGAGCTCCACCATTTTCAGTTCAGGAAAAAAACAAAGAGAGAAGAGCTCCTAGAAATCTCAAAGCATCCTACAGTATATCATATAATTTATCTTCTGGTGCATGGTTTGGGTGAACAGAGTGTTCATGCCTTCTCACCAGTGAACTTATCGAAGTAGGACAATATCTCCGAATTCACTCTCTCGGCCTGCTCTTGCTGGATGAAATGGTGACCTTCAATGATGACAACCTCAAGATTTGGAACGACGGACTTGAAAGCACCGCTCTTGACAAAGTGCTCAGTTCCAAAGGACTTGAGACCAGTGTCCTTGTCACCACAAATGAACTTTGTAGGCACCATAATTTTCGCGTTTTGCCAGGGTGCAGTAAGCCTCCAATTCCTGCATTTGCCATATATTACTGTGGAGATAAATCAAATAGAATGCGCACATACAACAAAATGGGTCCAAATTTTACGTGTCCATCATGCGGTAGTAGTTGATGGGTCCTGTGAACCCAGACTTCTGAAACTTTTCCGCGTACTGGCCAAGTTCTTCCTCGGAGATCCATGGAAGCGGTGTCGAACGTGCCTCAAGAAAGTCTATGATCTCCACTCCAGGGGGTGCGGTGAGGTCATCGATTTCAATGGAGAAGAACTTTTTCAGGACAGTTGCAACATCATAACGGGCAAATGCTCTTTCAGCTCTCCCTGGTTCCTGCAAAAGGCGGTTTTTAATTATGTTGATCCATTTTGAACGCGTACGGTGCTGATGATCTGCTGCTAATAATACAAAGCTAATTAAGGTGCATTCTGATGGCACCATGGAAGTGAAAAATGTGAATCTTTTGCAAATTCCAATTGTCCTCTAAATTGTCAAAATCTCCGATCCTCTTATGTGTATGAAATAAAAGATGACATGCCATTTGTGTATTGAGTAGAAGAGACAGTTTCAAACTTTTTTTTTTTTTTACAAAAAAAGGAACTATGGAGGGCTTTCATGCCAGCCTGAACATTTATTGCTCAAAATTTGAAACCTTCACAATATTGAATAGAAGGAATAACTAAGTTTTACATTGTGCTAGCATTCTATTTTTCATATCAACAAGATCCTGTGGGGTGAAACTATTAAAGCTGCAGTTAGCCCACTGAAGGAGATCATCAGCAAAACATCTGCAGGTTTCACACATTCAGACTTAAAAAAATGTCATTCACAAAATTTTTGAGTTTCAACAAGTCTAAGCAAGTGTCTATGAAAAATCAAATCAAAGCATCCTTAACTTACCACAGGATTGGAGCACACTCCATTTCATTACAAAGAATTTGTGTTGTGTGCCTATCTTAAAGCAGTTGCTGTAGTTACTAGCAAAATGTCCATCTTATTCAGACTAGATCGAGGTGATGCATTTCCTTCATCAAATTAAAGCACCGTAAACATTTCTTCCTTTCCATTCCATATGCTGTCCATTTCACATCCTCAATTTTGCAATACAATCTTTCATTCATGTATGTAGTTAAATTTAAGAGATTGCAAACCTGGAACTGCATGATGTAGAGGCCATCGCGCCCTGCGAATGCCTCCGAGAGCGAGCTAGGCCCCCGGGGGAAGAAGGGGACGCCGAGGTTGACGACGGCGAGCAGCATGTCCGGGCGGAAGAGGCAGAGATGCCACGCCACCTGAGCTCCCAAGTCGTGCCCCACCACCATCACCTTGGGGAGGGCGAGGTGATCGAGGAGGGCGACGAGGTCTCCGACGATGTGGAAGACGGTGTAGGCGGCGGGGTCGTCGGGGACGGTGGAGTCGCCGTAGCCGCGGAGGTCGGGGGCGAGGGCGCGGAAGCCGCGGGCGGCGAGGGCGGCCATCTGGTGGCGCCACGACAGCCAGAGCTCCGGGAAGCCATGGATGAGGAGCACCGGCGGGCCGTCGGCGGGGCCCTGCTCGGCGACGTGGAGGGAGATGCCGTTCACGTCAGCGTTCCAGTGACGCACCACCTCTCCCCCCATTGCTGCCTCTGCTCAGCTCCAACAAATATATACTCCATTCCAACAAATGTGTCTGAAAATTCTGCCTGTTTGACTTTGAAATTTACAGCTGAAGATCACCACCACAGTTTAATTCTCCGATGAAAATCTATCACCACGGTTGAATTATCCAATGATGAAAATTAAAAGAATCTACAGAGAGGTCATCGTCACAGTTGAATTATCCAAGAAAATAAGAGGAAGGTCGGTCCATCAGGTTGGTTCCTTGTTAGCGCTGAATACTGAATTGAGCACTGTCCATAATTTAGTCCAGCGCATGCAACAATTCACAAACTCTCCTTGTTACCACGAATCAACAACAAATTGCTAAACGAACAAGTAGTGAGTGGAGAAAATAACGAAGCCCGTGGCTTTGGGTGCCGTGCAAAGGAAAACAAATTCATGTTGAAAGCCAACAGAGAAATGTTTAGATCGACATAGGAGACATGAGAGGTGGTAACCAATGAAAAGAGGAAGATTTTGATGTAAAAAGAAGAGATATATCACCATAACTGCAACTTGACAACTCTTACGTACTAATAGATGAGCAAAAACAGACATAATATGCAGCAGATGCTGGATTTCTGTGGAGACGAACACAGACCGGGAATTGAGAATCGACAGAAACCGAACATAAAACAAAGCAGATTATGGAAAAATTAAGTAATCAATCATTTGCGCAAGAATACTACTAGTACTGTTCCAATAACGAGCAACAATTAATTGCAAGGCTACTCGTCGTCGTCGTCGTCGTCGGTGGCCTCGGTCTCCTCCTCGGCGTAGCCCTGTTTGACGTACTGGTCGATGAGGAGCTGCTCATAATCGTTCATCTTGCGATCAATGAACTTTGCGATGCCGTAGAGCTGGCGATATGACGCGGAACAATTGGCGAGCTCCTCGTCGGAGAGAGGCTCGGTAGTAGCTCAAGTAGACTCCCCGTAGTTAGCCGGCGCCGCCCCGACCGTTGCCGTCGCTCGCCGTGTGCTCGCCGCCGTCGCCGCTCGAGCTCCGTAGCACCCACACGTCGCCAGCCTCGCTCGGCGTAGCTCCGTCCAATCCGACGCTAGCATCGAGTTCCCGACACCGCGTAGATGCTCTCACCGCCGGGAATCGGTCCCTCGTGACCTCGTCGGCGTTTCCCTCTTCCCTCCCCACCGGTTGTCGCCGCCGCGATTCGCCGCCGTCGAACTCCCTCTGGCGAATCCGAGCCGTTGGCTCGTCTCCCCTCATCACGAACAACCGCCCGGTGTGCTAGCTTTTGCCCGTATCGCCGTGGTTCGCTCCGCCGCTCGCCGCCGCCGCCCGCCGTCCATTCGCGGCCGGGTCATTGTCTACCTCCCGCCGGCCCGCGTGGCAGCCACGTAGGCGCCACGTCGGCGCCAGCTCAGCCTAGACCGGGTCGAGCCGACCCCGGTCAGTCCCTCCCCGTGCGCGCGTTCCACCGCGAGCCGTGAGGCTGCGCGTGGGCCCGCTGCATCCGCGTCCACCGCGAACCGCGCGCGTGCACCGCGTCCCTCCCCCGCCCGCGCGCATGAGCCGCGTACTCCCTCCGCACGGTGAGCCGAGCCGCTGACAAGCGGGTCCCACCCGGGACCGCGCATGGTGAGCCCGGTCCACCGGCTCTCTCTCTCCTCCCTCCCGCGCGCGTGCGTCTTGGGCCGCTCTGGGCCACCTTCTTGGGCCGGCCGGCCCGTTAAGCTCGGCCGAGCCGCCCTTTCTCTCGGGCCGCGCCCTAGCCGCCCGAGGGAAGTCTATATTCCCTCCCTCTCCCCTGTTCTTTTCTTTTCTTTTCCAAAAAAAAGGGATTTAATTAAATCCTTTTCCTTTAGACCAAAAATCCAATAATCTTAGAAATTCAATATCTTTCCAACCGTAAATCCGTTTGACTCCGTTCAAATTCCAAAATTTCTCAAATCTCGAGATCTATCTAATGGCACGCTTAGAGGTCATTAATAGGGCTTTATTTTCGCCGTTTGTTGAGTTGTCCCGTTTTGCGTGTAGTTTCGGAGCCCGAAGACCCGCAGTGCGAGGATTTCGAGGATCAAGCTCCAGATCTCGAGCAAGGCAAGCCACCTTTGAACATCTTGAGCCTATATTTGAAATCTAATTATATTGCTTGCAAAATATTATGCATTGATAGGATTGCACTTAATCTGTTGTTCCGTCTGCAAGGCAGATTGGCAGACCTACCTAACTTGTTGCATTTGATCCTTCCATTGTTAATTGCTATACCATGTCCCCTTGTAACCATCCAGTTGCGCCTCGATATTCGTGCACCCTGTGCCAGTATCGACGGTCGCCTTCAAACTTAAAATCTGAGTAACAACTTGGGTAAAACTGGAGTTTTACAAAAGACTTGGAAAACCCAACACCTGGGTCGGTGCTTGTGAACTAAATGAATTTCCAAAACCGCGGACCGGGGAACGTACCGGGTGTACGGTTTCCCGCTCTCGCACTTAAGGACCGATTTCTTGGAATTTCATCCAAACATAAGACAAGTACGACCACATGGGTGGAATGGGACACCCCTGGCTGAGTAACTAGCTTATCAGGGGAGCCTTGATGCCGAGAGACATGTGGATTCGCCGGGGTGGTGTCGGGGAGGACCCCTGGGCTTCCTGGCACAGTATGGTCTGGGACCTAACCTGTTGTTGGTCTGGGACCCCTCTCGTCGGCATATGGTAAACCTGTGTCGGCTTTGGAAATGCCTTGTCATGAAAGCTTGGAGGTCTCCCGACGTGGCTGATCCCCACGGGCTGGGTGATCCGGGTTAGTAATGTCGTGTGGGTAAAGTGTACCCCCTCTGCAGAGGTTAACAAACTGTTCGAACAGCCGTGCCCACGGTCATGGGCGGATGTGAGGTGATTCCTAGCATAGTTTGGTTTGACTACTGCTTGTGAAATTGCTGTGTGAAAAGGGGTTCGGTGTTTGAAAAATCTGTAGCTGATGGGATCAGCTAGGGCCGTTTGAAAAGTTGTTGGCCCGGGTGGCCGTTTGAAAAGTTGTTGGCCCGGGTGGCCGTTGAAAAAGCTGTTGATCGGGTGCCAACCTTGTTTAAATTCTAAAGACTGATACATTGCACATACTCCGACCGGACGAGACGCACTGTCTCATCCGTGTCGTTTGAGAAGCACTCACTTAGTTGCTTCAGAAAAGAGTTCAAATAAAATTAATTGCAAAAACACCAGCCTTTCCTTGAAGCCTGCATTAAACACTTACTTCCCATGGCTTGCCGAGTACTCCCGTACTCACCCTTGCTCTATATAAATAATCCCCCCCCCAGTTGCTGAAGAAGATGAAGCGGATCCTGCTGATGAGGAGTTCTTCCAGGAGCAAGCCGGCTACGATGAGTTTTAGGGTTTCGGCCTAGTTCCCAAGTCGCGCCTGTGTTGATTGGTCCAAGTCCTGGCTTCCGCTTTCCTTTTGTAATGCAGTTGTGAGCTCGGGATCTGTCCGCAGCCCAACATGACTGTACATCTACTCTATAATAAAGAGACCTCTGTTGCTGTGATATTCTGTCTCCCTGTGATACCAGCACTGTTTCCTGGGACTGGTATCGATTAACAGGTTAATTTGGAGCGTCACGGGCTAGTTCCGGTCGGGACTAGTTCGGGGCGTGACAATATGAGAGCATATTAGATTAGACCAGAGCCTATTGTAATTTATGGTTAAAAAGGAAAATAGAAGCACCAATGAGCATTTTGATTTAGGGATCGCAAGTTAATCACCATATTATAGTATTCTAAATTAGGCTCGAATAGCTATTAGAATAACACACTTTTTATTATTTACAGTTCTCCCTAGTTTCCATATAATGATCTCCAGCATGATTTCATATGTGGATCCATCACAGAAGAATAAATCAAGGCAATGGCAAAGGCCGCTAGACTAGATGTTTCTTACAGTCATGCGTCTAGCAGGATGGGTTGGCAGACAAGTAGTAACTGTAATTGGAAAAAGATAATCCTAAGGGTATACCAGAGGCTAAGCACGCTGTTCATACCTTTCACTGCAGCGGTGTGAAGATGAGTGACATTTCCATTTGAGCGAACTTGATGCAGATAAGCGCCATGATCAAGGAGGTATCTGATGCAGGCAGGCAGCTCCAGGGGTGTATAACCTAGCAACAAGCGCGCGCACACAGTTGAACAAATAAAAGCTCGTCGAGCCAAGCAAGCATCCAAGACCTGTGTTTTCAAGGGCCAAGTGAACTAATCGGGCATGATTACCCTGAGCAGTGTCAGGCGGTGGCGTCCATTTTGACCTCCTCGACCAAATACTGGTAGGCTGACACCTCATAGATGGTGAGTAAATAGCCTGTAGTCATCAGCTCAGATATGCTAGACAGCCTAATCTCCTTGTAATTTTGTTGCACGCAAAACTAATAACCATAAGCAAAATAATTATCTAGTGGCATGAGGCCAAATGTAATTAGATCCTTCTCTCAGGTAATTAACTGGCTACACAGAAATGTTTAGATCGATCCACATAGGAGATATGAAATGTAACCGATGAACAGAGGAAGACTGAAAAGAAGAGATGTCACCATAACTACAACTTGGCAACTCTTACTAATAGATGAGCAAAACATTCAATGGTGGTCCTGAACAGACATAATGCAACTAATGCTGACTTTCTGCAGTGATGGACACGAATGCAAAAACCTGTAATGGACAGGATCGGCAAATTTCATACAGAGGAATTGCCCATAATTGATTCCCTCCAAATATGCAGTGATGGAATCAAACATTCTGATGGCCACACAAGACAATAAAATTTCAATTCATTGGCAATATGAGATCAATCCTTAGAAATGTGTGCACTCTTGCATTGGTGATGGAACAACTTACTTATTTGACGAGGAAAACAGAATCATGTAACAGCTTAGGATGGTAAAGCCAAATTGATTAACATGGACCGAGAAGTGAAAGAGTAGCCAGATTCAACCGTACATACAGAAACAAAACAGATTATGACTAGAGTAAATCGTTTGTGTTATCTGACCATCGAGATGGGGGAATCTCAACTAAGAATACTAGAATTGTTCCAATCAGCAGCAATTGTAAAACTGTACTTCACTAGCATAAAACACATCCATTGACTCATTCATTCCAATACGATAGCTGGTTCAATTAGTATAGCAAGGTGTAATATCAGGAAAATATATAGCTCAAGTAGCAAAGCATGCAGTAGCAAATAAGATATGAGATGATAACACACACCAAGACCAGAGTCATTGGCGAGCAGACACTTCACTTAGGAAGGAAGGATAGGTGGTGGATCACACAGACAGACACAGGGACACGAAGATACTACTCCAGTAAGCAAGCAAGCGATATTACTTAGGGTAGATGGATCTTGCACCACAACACAGACAGGTTGCTACTTCTGCTCCTCCTCCTCCTCCTCCTCCTCGTCGGAGATCTCCGCCTCGTCGAACGCATAGCCATGTTTGAGGTACTGGTCGATGAGGGTCTGCTCGTAGGCGAACATCTTGCCATCGATGAACATTCTGAGGCGGTGGAGCTGGCGATTTGAGGCAGAACGTCGGGCCAGCTCCTCCTCGGTGCACTCCGGGTAGGTGTAGGGGTATCTCATCATCTGTTGGATAACTTCATTAGGCATCTTGTACTTGACCACCTTCTTCCTCTTCTTCTTCCCGGACGCGATGTCGGCCTCCTCCTCCGCCAAGGCCTTCTCGCGCTCCTCAATCCAGCACTCCATCGCCCCCGGGACATCCCTCGACACCCAGAGAGGCCTCGCCGCAATCGCCTCCTTCTTCTTCTTCAGGATCTCACTCCCCTCACACGGGATCGATGACTTCCTCCAATTCGGGAGGATCTTCTTCTTCTCGCCACCACTTGGGGACGCGGTCGCCTCCTCCTCCTTCACCCTCTTGATCCCGGCCACGGGCGCCTCGGCCTCCTGACGGTCACCATCCGCCATCGTCCGCGATGGAGCCCTAACAAGAGTTGTCCCTCTAGAGGAAGATGTCTAGATAACCTAGGAGCAGCAACAGATCCGGCAATGGCGAGGAGGAGAGGCAATGGCGCGCGCTGCGGCGGAAGAGGCGGATGAGAGCGAGCGGATCGGAAGGAACTTAACGGGCCAACGACCCGACTCCACTCGTGTCAGCCCTTTTATTGGAAGGAACGGCCCAATTCCGTTTTCAAGCCTTTTCAGCCCATCCCACCAATCAATACTTGTATCATCAAGCAAACCGGAAAGAGTTACTACCTCCATCCCAAAATATTTGACGCCGTTGACTTTTTTAAAAATGTTTGACCGTTCGTCTTATTCAAAAAAATTTAAGTAATTGTTAATTCTTTTTCTATCATTTGATTTATTGTTAAATATATTTTTATGTATACATATAGTTTTACACATATTACAAAAGTTTTTGAATAAGACGAATGATCAAAACATGTTTAAAAAAGTCAACGGTGTCAAACATTTAGGGAAGGAGGTAGTACAAGGGTGTTCTTGGTGACTTAAGAATTAAATAAAGGGTAATAATATCTTTACAAGGGTAAAACTATTCCTTTTGGAGTTCTTTTATCAGTAAGCCATATAAAGAATCAAATAAATCGCCTTGATTTCACACGAATAAATGCTGCTATTGCTTCTTGTTGCTGCGCTGCTTCCATTCGTTCACAGCCGCATCATAGAAAGACAATCATAGCAAAAAATTCATATGCAGACATGCAGCAAGCTCATGTTAGCAAATCATCAGACTCATAGTTCAATACGCTATTCTTTTTGTGCTCGATCGTATCAGAGAATCAGCATGGTACACTTGCTTATTCTGTATAATCATTTATGGTAATATTATATTCATGACTTGACATGTGTGCAGGCAGCTCATGTACAAACCAACCCAGCAGTTAAGCTTGGTGGTCCAATAGAGTGATGCTTAACAGTAAGCCTACATTCATCTCATTTTCCCCTTGCAAGAGATTTCAAGGTATTACGATTACTGAATGGCAAAAGTGCCAACTAGTTCCTCTTACACTTTGTCATCATGGAACCACCATCTGGTCTCCTTCGGCGACCTCCCATTGCGGCAATTCCTAACATAGCGGTCATTGTCTTGAGGGCGTTGCTGCAAACACCACATTATAGCAAGATACCTTTTAATGTTTTTGGTCAGCGAAAGAAAATGGGAAGGGTGTTAGTTATATATAATAACCTTTGCTGGTGAACTTGACAACATTGACAAAATGCTGATGCAGACCGAACTGACAGTCATTGCAGGTGACCAAGAATCATACAGTATATCTGCAGATATATGACCAGCAGCAAGCTGTTATTCTTAATGGCCATTATATTTATGCATAAAAACTGTATCTCATCTCTCTTTTGGTTCACAATCACAGAGAAATCATCATTACAAGGATCAAGAAGTAGTCCTGTTTCTATGGAGAAGGAACATTAAAAAAAAAAGGACAGATCAAATGCTCAAAGATGAAATCACGAGTCAGAGATTAAGGTGTCTCAGAAACATATTTTCCTGAATGAATGATTTTCAGCTGCTGCTGCACTGTATTTCAGAATCAGTGATCCAAGTTACTCAAATTCAATACTACACACACTCAACTACCAGCTGAGCAGTAAAGTTGCTCCAAAATTAACAACCCTTTGGCTCAAGCAGCTCATCTAGACTAGTTAGATAGTCGAAGTAACAGATTCAAGATGCTAATTGTTGTATATATAACTTAAAACATGAAAGCATGTCGCCGAGTCTTGGGGGACAAAAAATAGATTTGACTACCTCCGTTTGCCAAAGGATATAAGTGCTATGTTATTGCATACAGGTAGACAAGTCTACTGAAAACAGCTCAAATTTGGCAACAACTAATTATACAATAGCTTGTTTGCTTTAAGTTGTTGTGATTTGACCATTTAACATAATTTATGCATCCAACAGAGACAAGACACGGATACCATATGTTTCCATGTGAAGGGCAATGATGAAAGAACAAACTTTTCAGCACATCTACTTTTAAGTGTCTCACTTCATAAGCTGCCAAACTATAACAATCTATTGTTCCAATGCATTTGCAGCTATTTTAGTAAAGTGGAAATGGCAAGGTTATATTGGAAACATGAGGGCCAACATTATATTTGCACAATAGTTTAAAATATGAATAGAAGCATGCTATCATCCTAGTTTGTACTACTGTATAGATGTCTAATCCTCATTACCTTTCCAGGACATTTAAGAAAACACCCTCGACCACCCAGACACGAACCTAACTGACATGCATCCTAACTCCCTTCAAACAGTTCAAGGTAAGGAATGTTTTAATTCCCATTAGTATTATATTTTTACTAACTTTGGCACTCAACTAGAATCAAGAAATATATATATATCAGGCAAAAGAAATAACAGATAGAAGTATAAATCTTGTTTGTATTCTCTGCATCACAAATCAAAGCCTTTCAAGCACAACTGCAACTCTGTGTGATCACTACACAAGATAAGATTTAAACAAGAAATACTTACTAGAACGAATTACCAAAAAAAGCAAATGCATGCCACTCTGAAAGGAACCAAAAAGGAAGGCTGTACATATGTGCTATCATACCATTAGACTCGTAGCTAATTGTACAAGAAGACAAAAGGGTGATAAGAAGTTACGTAAACAGCTTATATAGATCAAATTTCAGAGGTGGAAGGAGAATTGAGGACAAGAAAAGAAGCAAAGGTGTTATCACTCAGGATTCAGTACCAAATAAACTACATAATTTTAAAGCTTCCCTCTGATGGCTAACAATCATAGAAGTAGAAGCACTGGTGACAGCTGTATTAATAGCGAGGAAACAAGACAAACCTCCAATATCTAGATAATAAGAAAACTTAGAAAGCAGAAGCAAGAAACAATGTTTACAACAAGGTCGTGAATTTCGTGATCCCATCAAGATTGTCTACTAACATAGTAAAAGAGAAATAGAATGAAAAGTTAAGTCGGGGCATCTCAATTGTACAGCTACTCTAGGAAGTGGAAAAGCACACTTGGCAAAGGTGGTGGCTTTCCCCTAACAGATGGAATCTTAGCACCTAACTGACAGCTAGATAGAACATCAGGTTAGGCAAAGAACATTCTCATACAACATGCAGTTAATCAACATGGAAGCCTAAACAAATATCTGCTAGAGAGAAGAGGCCGACATGAGGAACAACTTATTTTATTTTATTTTTGAGATGATAAGGAACAACTTTACCTAAACAGATGTGCCCGTTGCTGTAAATGTGTGGATGCATCGGCGCCGGGTTGAGAAAAATGACCTGGAATGAAAGAGTTAAATTAGTTTGCAACCAAATCGAATGCAGGGAACAGATGAGAAGAAACGAAAGGATTAATTAAAGGTTTCTATATGAGAAAGTAATCTGTTGTGAAAAGAAAGCTCACCTGAGGCGCCTCCATGGGATAATGCTCAGGGAAGTCGACCTGCAGCTGGTATGTCTCGCCGGCGTAGAGCGTGCCCGCCGCTCCGGTGACCTCGATTACCCACCTATTAGGCGAATCGTACGAATCCATCTCCACAGATTAACAACAATACTAATAATAAAAACCCACCAAAAATCCCCAAAATCAAGAACATATACAGTCAAGAAAAGAAAAGGAATCAATTGTAAGATGGGATCCCGCGGTTCATCCACAGGAGAAGAAACAAGAAATCAACCAGTAGAAGACAAGATGACGACCTTTGGAGGTTATCGGAGACCCTGTACTTGAACCCGGAGGGAGGGCTGACCTGCCACTCGGCGAGCTCCTTCTGCAGCCGATTGCAAGCGATCTTGCTCAGCGCCTGCGCGCAGGTACAAAAAAAAAGGGGGGGAAATTAGACCAAAACGTTCACAGATAGCGAGAATCAGACGGATTGGGGAGAGAGAGGAAGGAGTAGAATAATACCTTTCGGGAAGGAGATGAGGAGCTCGTCATGGCGTTGATTGATGATGATGGATGAGTCCTCTCCTCTCCTCTCCTCTCCTCTGCCGGGAAGGAGGGGAGTCGAACAAAGTCGAAGGAGAAGAAGAGGGGAGGAAGGGCGCTCGGGCTCGGTCGGCTATTCGCCTTCTCTTTTACGTCGGGTCGGCTACCTTTTCTTTCTTTTTTTTTCCTTTTGCATTATTATTATTATTCTTTGCATCATTTTCTAGTTTCTCTTTTACAAAGAATCCAATTCGCTCTGGCTTCTGACGTGTCATCTATCTCTCATGAAACCACGTCTAAAATCCTGCTAGTAATGGGTCTGTTCGGCCGTTGTGCTGCCGCAACTACAAATACAAAACAATGTTTTTGTTGGCCGCAGTACAGTAAAAAGAATTTGCTGTTGAACGGAGCCAATATGATACTATTTAGCAAAGACTATTGTATTTCTCTATATTACTGTTATTAGTGTCTAGAAAATAACCTCGGGTAATGCAATTCATGGATTTGATGTATAACTCGTGTTACAACAACATATAGAAATTAGTTACATTTTATATATATAACTATATTATCAGTAGATCTGTACCATGATTAAAATGATTTAGATCTTCTTTTTCATCTATATAGTGAATTTGATGCCTTCTTTTGTATCTAAAACATACAATATGGGGGTTGCTATCTGGTGCGCACGTCAGCTGGCACCCCACGCACGCATTTTCTTTTTCTTCTCGCTATCTTTTTCCCTATTTTGGTGCCTCTCCTCGCGCGTTTTCTTTTTTTCCCCCTTTTTCTGATTTTTTTTTATTGTTAGCACACATGTTTTCAAATTTTTAGGTAAAAGTTTTCAAATCTTAACTTGAAAGTTTTCCAATCTGAAGAAAGTTTCAATTATAGAGTTGAAAGTTTTCAAAATTTGACTTTAAAGTTTAAATTTTGAGTTAAAAGTTTTTCAAATTTTAACTTGAAAGTTCAAATTTCGAGTTTAAATTTTTCAAAATTTGAGTTTAGAGTTTTAAATTGTAAGTTGAAATTTGTAAAATTTATTAGGTATATGGCTTTTAACTTTTTAATAGAAAGTTCTAAATTTTATTTGAAAGTTTCTTACACGTATAGATTTCCTTCATTCTGTTAGTAAAAAAAAACCTTTCGAGAAAAAGGAAAATGTCACCTTAATTACATCTAAACTAGCTAGCAAGCTTAGTTACGTTAGATGTGCGCATCTCCCAGAAAATAAAAGAAGTCCTATAGCAAATGGTATTGAAACCGCGTGCGCACGATTTCGTTTGGCGGCGCGTATGCGCGGAACAGGAATCTCCTACAATATATGTTGCATTTACAGCCCTTATAGTCAAAAGAAGTCAGCTGAGCATCCTCGAATGTCAAATAGCAAATCTTGAAACCAAATAAATTTGTGCAGCTATTCTTTAACTGGTGTGAAAAAAAAATTTACATCTCTTGAAAATAGTCAAAATCAAAGTAGATGGTTTGGATGTCAAATTTGTATAGAAAGAAACCTCAATTAGTTCCTTTTTTTGGATTTTGGTAATTAAGAGGTAAGAAAAAAAAAGGACTTTGCATATATAGGACGACAGAAAAAAAAACAGTGAAGGGGACTATTAGAAAACAAAAGAGATGAACTTTGCATATATAGGAGTCACCATCAAGGCATACTATCATGGCCGAATTGTGTGCAAAGGGCGGAATAGCATATCAGGGCTTGCCCAATTCTGTTTGGAGTACAACATTACATTTCCAGTGCATTGCATCAACTTTCTCTAAAAACGCATGCCATCAACTTGATCAAACTGTTCCATGATGGTCGACAAATTGCCATATGCGGATATGCCCAATACAGAGGTCATTCTTGTTCATTCAGTACGTTATATCAAAATTCTGATTCGCTATACGGCTCTCAATATCCCAATTTATCACGCGTATGAATTATTCAGTCAGAACTGCTTTTCCACTCCCAGGTCCCAAGTAGTAGAATGAATTGTTTCGGAATTTGGACTAAGATTTTTTTAGAAAAATTGTGTAACAACTGCAGTTGCTGTTTTATTCGGCAGAGCAAAAGACAAAGGGATAGCCAAGCTACTATTCTGGACAGAAGAACTGTAATTCCAATATTAGTTGAGGCGAGGATAACGCACGCTTACGAATGGAGATAATTCGTCAAGAAAGAATATATTATAGCAAACTCCAAACAGAACCAAGAATATATTATACTAGCAAACTCCAAACAGAACCGAATGATTTTATTAATCCATCTCCCTCTCTAGTGTGCTAATCTGTTTTGCTGTTGATGCATTCGTACTAAATAGAATTCAGGTCGAAATCTAGAAAAAGAAAAGTACTAGTAATAAAGAAAAAATTAAGCAGGTATTTTCTCCGTCCACAGAAAACGAATCTAAAATCGGATGCGACATATTCTAATACGATGAATCTGAATAGATGTATATCTATATTCGGAGTACTAGAATGTATCATATCCTATACTGATTTGGTGAATGTATCATATCCTATACTGATTTGGTTTTTTACGTGACAGAGAAAGTAGGCCGTATCCTATACTAGATTGGTTTAGAATGTATCATATCCTATACTGATTTGGTTTTTTACGTGACAGAGAAAGTAGGCCGTATCCTATACTAGATTGGTTTTTTACGTGACAGAGGAAGTAGGCCGTAGGAAATTAAGGGTAGCTAGTTGGTGTCGGTGGGAAACCAGTATCGGTTGGTGAACCAGGCATGGTCGGCGACGACCTTGACGCCGTCGCTGTTGCGGTGCCACTCGTAGAAGGCGTGCGTCCGGTTGACGATCTGCAGCGTGGCGTGGCCGAAGCTGGCCTCCCGGAACACCGAGTAGTCCGGCTGCGGCCACCGGAAGTCGTCGGCGAGCCCCTCGATGTTCCCCCCGTCGCCGATGTTGATGTACACCGGCGCCGACCGGTTGAACACCGGCGTCGCCATCCCGTTGGCGATGTCGTACGCCACGTTCGACACCCGCCGCGTCCGCTCGTACGAGTGGACGTGCCCGGCGAGCACCACGTCGGCCTTGGCGTCGACGAGCCACCGCTCGAACTCCACGCGCATCGACTCCCCCTCCATGTAGTGGTATCCGTTGCTGCTGTACCACGGCGAGTGCACGCACACGATCAGCCATGGCGTCACCGCCCTGTCCACGCGCCTCAGCTCCCCCTCCAGCCACCTCCACTGCGGCGTGTACTTGCCGTACGCCGCGTACGACGCCAGCACGATCACGTGCGCCGACGCCATCCTCACCGAGTACCACAGCGGCCGCGTGCTCCCCGACGCCCCGAACGGCGTCGGGTACCTGTTCGTGAACGGCTTGAACGGCGTCGTCTCCCCCAGCTCCGGCGCGAAGTCCAGCTCGTGGTTCCCCGTCGTCCAGATCCACGGCTGGTACGCCACGCTCCGCTCCACGAACCGCGCCCACGTGTCCCACCGGTTGTTGTCGTGCCCCGGGTGGTTGTCCGCGTACGACAGGTCGCCGATGAACAGCACCGCGTCGCCGCCGCACGCCTCGTAGTGGCTCAGCGTGTCGTTGGAGTGGAACGTCTGCCCGAGGTCGCCGATGAGCCCGAACTTGTACGGCACGTCGGGCCCGGGCTTGGGCGGCGTCGTGAAGGAGAAGGACCTGGCGCTGGCGGTGTCGCCGGAGCCGACGGCGTAGTGGTACTTGGTGCCGTAGTCGAGGCCGGTGAGGGTGGCGTGGTGGATGAATCCCGACCGGTACTTGCGCCCGAAGGAGTAGCGCCGGAAGGTGCCATTGGCGGTGTGGGTGAGGTTGTCGGCGCGGAGGCCGTAGCGGACGACGTTGCTGTCGGGGAGCTTCGGCGTCACCCAGGAGACGGTCATGGCGCGGCCGGTCTGGTCGCCCAGCGTGATGTGGACCTGCTCCGGCGCGTTGAACCCGGGCGGCGGCCGGAACACGTCGGCGTCGATCGGCATGTCTGGGAGCGCCTGCAGGCTCCTCCGGTACGTGCTCGTGACGCCGCCGCGCGCCGCCGGGGACAAGAACGCCATCACCACCACCACCACGGCGAGCACGCACGCCGCCTCCATTACCATGGATGATCTAATCTAATCTAATGAATTTGTTGTGTTCTAGATGAGGAGTGAGTATATATATAGTGCAGATGGTGCATTTTTTCCACGATAATCGGGATCGATCACGCACGCATGCAACGGCATTCATCAACAACCTTCCCGCATTTCTCGAATTCCACTAGCTTAGCTAGTTGCAGGGATTGCCACTTGACGGAGGAGCAGCAAATAGATTAGTCCAAGTCCACATCGATCAGTTGGAGAGGAGGGGCATGCATGCTGCATTTTTTTCACGATAATCGGGTCACGCACTGGATCATGCAACGGCATTCACGAATACGATGGATGGAATGAACGATTCATCCATCAACAACCTTCCCGCGTTTCTCGAATTCCACTAGTTGCAGTTGCAGGGATTGCCGCTTGGCGCGTGCACACCGGCAACACGCACGTAGCCTGGGGGTGGGTTTTCTTTTTTCCCTTTCTTCACCACAGTAGATTTATTTTTTTTCCGGAGTTCTATTTTCTCTGTGGTTTTATTATCGCGTATACCGGTGGATTTTTTCCGTGGTTTTTTCCCTAAGACGAGTATATCTAACGTAACTAACATGTTAGTTTTAGATCACGATGGTAATTAAGATAATTTTTTTCTTTTTTTGGAAGATTTTTTTTAAGTAACAGATTGAAAACAAAATTTTGAAGTTAAAATTTGAAAACTTTCAACTTTTCATCTCAAATTTAAAAAACTTTCAATTAGGGTTTGAAAACTTTCAACTCGAGATTTTAAAAGCTTTCAACTCAATTTTGAAAACTTTCAACTTGAGATTTATTTTTTTAAAAGTTAAGATTTGATTCAAGTCAAGATTTAAAAACTTTCAATACAAAACATTTGAAAAACATGCGTGAAGATTAAAAAAGTAATAAAAAAGCGCAAAAAAAAGGAAAGCAAAAAAATTGCAGAAAAAAGGATTAAAAAGATTAAAATAATATTTTCTTCACCTTATACATAACATAAATAGCAACTTTCAAGAGAGAACTTTACAGATAAGAACTTGTTAGGTTGTTCTCCTTTTTCTCTGCATAAAGACTTTTTTTTCTCTTTTTGTTATCACTAAAATTTAGTAAAACTTCAGCTTAATTTTTTTTTATATATGGTGTCTCTGTTTGGAAAAGTAACAGGAAACTTAAGAATAGAGAAAAGGGAGACAACAATCAAATCAATCAAATAGAAGAAAATCTCTGTTCTGGATAATCTCACTGTTTATTTCCATTGAAGTACAAAAATTCTCAACTTTCCTTGAGAACTTTAGATGCAATCTCTTTTGTTACAAACAAAGCCACATGAAAAATATTCCAAAGAAACCAATCCTTTTGTGACTCCCTTTTAGATTGTACTACTCTCTTTGCTCCAAAATATAAACATTTTTAATTATATCCAATTTGGTAGCCAAATGTGTTGGCAAGTGTCCCATTTGGGGATTAATTATCTCACGGCTTAACAAGATAGACTCTGCTAGTAGTATTTGTTATTGCATAGTAGGAGTATTTATTATCCAAAGCTAAAGAAGAAGAAGAATGGCAATAGCATAGCAGTGATACAAATTAAGAAGTTTGAGATGGTTGGAGTCGATTAATAATTATACATCGTCGTTGGTGGGCATCCAGTAGCGGTTGGTGAGCCAGACGGCGTCGGCGACGGCCTTGGCGCCGTCGTGGTTGCGGTGCCACGCGTAGTGCGCGTGCGTCCGGTTCTTGATCTCCAGCGTGGCGTGGCCGAAGCTGGCCTCCCGGAACGCCGAGTAGGCCGGCTGCGGCACCGTGAAGTTGTTGGCGATCCCCTCGATGTTCCCCCCGTCGCCGATCGTGATGTACACCGGCGCGTCCACGTTCGCCGCCGGCGTCGCCTTGCCGTTCACGATGTTGTAGTCGATGTTCGCGAACCTCCGGCTGCGCTCGTACGAGTGGACGTGGCCGGCGAGCACCACGTCCACCTTGGCGTCGACGAGCCACCGCTCGAACTGGACGCGCATCGTCTCCCCCTCCATGTAGTGGTAGTTGTTGCTGTTGTACCACGGCGAGTGCATGAGCACGATGAGCCACGGGGTGAGCTTGCGGTCGACGCGGGTGGCGAGCTCCTCCTGCAGCCATGTCCACTGCGGCGTGTACTTGCCGTAGGCGGAGTAGGAGGCCAGCACGATGACGTGCGCGGAGGCGATCTTGACGGAGTACCAGAACGGCTCCGTGCTGCCGGCGGCGCGGTACGGCGTCGGGTACCGGTGGGTGAAGGGCTTGAAGGGGACCGTCTCGCCCAGCTCCGGCGCGTAGTCCAGCTCGTGGTTGCCGGCGGTCCAGATCCATGGCTGGTACGCGACGCTGCGCTCGACGAAGCGCGCCCACGTGTCCCAGCGGTTGTTGTCGTGGAGAGGGTAGTTGTCGGCGTAGGAGAGGTCGCCGACGAAGAGGACGGCGTCGCCGCCGTTGGCCTCGTAGTGCGCCAGCGTGCTGTTCGAGTCGAACGTCTGCCCGAGGTCACCTGCGTGCACTCATCCATTTCATTTCATTAATTTAGGGCCTGTTTAGTTCCAAACAATTTTTTTTAAATGTTTGGACACATATAAAGAGTATTAAATATAAAAAAAAACCAATATCACAGTTCGGCAGGAAATTATGAGACGAATCTTTTAAGCCTAATCGCGTCATGATTTGACAATGTGGTGCTACAGTAAACATTTACGAATGACATGTTAATTAGGCTTGATAAATTCATGTCGCAGTTTTCTGACAGAATCTATAATTTATTTTATTATTAGACTATGTTTAATAAAATATATGTCCGTATATCCGATGTTCTGATGTGACATGTAGAGATTTTTTTTTGCCAACTAAACAGGTCCTTCGTCGTTTGTATTTGTACTAAGTACTACATTTGACAGAACTCGTACAGTTGTTTTTTTTCCAAAAAAGTCAACTAACATACATTAGTAACACGCTGAAACGGTTACTGCGAGGTAGGGGAGTACTCCTACTAATACTATTTTGTCAAATGAACATATTTGATATTTTAAAGCAATTTATGAGTGTGTTTAGTTCCTGAAAAAAAATTAAAAGTTTATGAGTGTAGGAAAGTTTTGGATGTGATATGATGTAATGGAAAGTTGAAAGTTTAGAGTAGTTGGGGACTTGGGGGTGAACTAAACACGGCCTATATGTAGAAATTTTTTACACGAAACAAAATGTTTAATAGTTTTTTCCGTTAGCATGTATTTAAAACTATTAAATAGTCATGCAAAACTTTCTATATAAAAATTGCATTAAAATGTCAAATATATCCATTTGAAAATTTTATAATAATTAAAATTTAATTAATTATATAATAATGACCTTTTGTTTTATGTGCGTTAACGTAATCTACATCTTCATTGGTTTCAAATACCATACGATCATCACAGTCAAATGGTCATCAATTCCAGCTGCGTACATTTTTGGTTTTTTTGATGACTTTGAAGCATGTATAGTCAACACGGCTGACCTACTTGATTGAGTACGGTACTGTAGGAGTACTCGAGAGGAAATTCAGACTTGAGTAATGACACTGACTGACGTTGGGATGAGGGCGGTTTGCAGCGACTTTGGAGTCTCCCGATATATATAATTAATGCAAAAACTTGACAAGAAACCATTCAACATTGAATGCAACGGATTACTGTGAGACTAAACCTAACCTAAATCCTATCGAACCAGTTTTTGTTTGCATATGTGATCGATCTACTTTGTTCACAACTCCTAATGACTTGTTTAAATTGATGTGATGAGATGATGAACTGAAACGAACGAAATGGTGATGAATTCATGGCGTAATGTTACTCACCGATGAGGCCGAACTTGAAGGGGGCGTCGGGAGCGGGCTTGGGCGGCGTGGTGAAGGAGAAGGTACGGACGGTGTGATCGAAGCCCATGGCGTAGTAGTACTTGGTGGCGTGGGTGAGGCCGGTGAGGGTGCAGTGGTGGATGAAGCCGGAGGTGTAGTTGAAGTAGTCGTACCTCGTGTGGCTCCCCTCCGCCGCGCGGTCCAGCTTCTCCGGCGAGCTCCCGTACCTGACCGTGTTGCTCCCCAGCTCGTTCGCCGTCACCCACGACACCGTCATCGCCGTCCCCGTCTGGTCCCCCAGCGTGATGTGCACCTGATGACAAAGAAAGAGATGAGAGATGGTCGCGCGTTGTGTGGTTGTGGAGACTGAAGAAGACTGAACCTGCTGCGGAGCATTGTAGCCCGGCGGCACGCGGAAGACGTCGGCGTCGAGCGGCATGTCCACCGTCGCCTCCAGCTTCCGCCGGTACTCGCTCGTCACCCCGGCGCCGGCGCCGGCGCACGTCCACGTCGCCGCGGCGAGGAGGAGGAGGAGGAGGTGAGCTCCCCACCGCAGCATCCCCATGGTGACTGTGAGCTAGCCGCACTCTGCTTCTTGTGCTACTCTGTTTCGTTGGACAAGCAAGAAAGGATACATCTCTTAAATAGGAGAGTGTTGCGTGCATCTTAATGTTGACTTGAACTAATCTGAATGGTTTGTGGGGAATATCCATAGATGGTGCCATTAGACCGTGATTAGATTAGGAGAGGGTTTAGTTGGAGATGCGGATCAATCTTGGAGATTAAGGACTTGCAAGTTGACTTTGAACACAAGTACTCTTCTATCCCTACTGATTTATTCTTCGATTCGCAGCATGTACAACCAACCAAGCAAGGGAGGGACAAACAAATCTCACATCGCTTTGCCTTGCCTTCTACTGATTTGTATGGGCGCCTACTTTGACTGACAAAACACACCACCAATTCACAAAAGATTGCGACATGTGTGCTGGCATTGCAGGCTTGCAGTTCTTCTTTGTCGAAACATCACCCGTGGATATCGTTTTAAATGATGTAATGTGAACTGCTTATCATATGCCAGTATATTCCAGATGATATTAAGCATAACACAATTTATATTTGTTCCGTTAAGATATGTTAAAGATATCATATCATTCAGACCTCTTCAACAAAGGAAACTTAGCTCTCTACTTTTTTACTAGTAGAATTCAGTATAATGCACATACTGTTACTTGCCCATCCATGTATCACTCGCTACATCTTTGAAACACAGTGGTGGCCTTGAAGAAAAAGCTAGCTAGGAGATCGCAATTTCACAACTTGATCTAGCCAAAAGCATGCCACAGAGAAGCATGCTGCCACCTTTTGGTCGATTTGGTAACCACTTGTTCACAGATTTGCCCCCAAAATGATTGCCTCATATCGTTTTATGTGCTGCACTAGACAGCAGATTCACCTTTATAGATTCTACTTTTGTTTAATTTCTGTGTAAAACCGTTAGTGCCAGTAACTGACAGCATCATTCAGAGGGTTGATCCGAGTTAAAATACCACAATTGCTCTTCCCTTTTGTGAAATCTGAATAAGCTACCACCCATTCATCTTTTTTTTTTTTTGAAAACCGACCACCCATTCATCTTAACTTTCTGAACTCTGAATTAGGAGCAGTCTAGCTACTTTCATTCCCTGAATCAACTAGCATATAGTATAAGTTTTCTGAATAATGCCATAAAATTTGGCAGTGGCAATGGCAGGTCGCGTGTCAAGCTCACTGGCTATCGGCGTCGTGGACGGGCAAGCTTTGACTCGAATAAGTAATGCCTAAATTTTCTTTAGTTCGCATTGTACTAACTTGTAATCAACAGAAATAAAGTTGTTGCCCTGCTTGACCTGGTATTATCATGAGGCTTTCACATGATGCATGTATCTTAATTGAGAGGAGAAGAAGAAGAGAAAGATAAGGAGAAGATGACCTCTCGATGGCAACTAGTACTAGTAGCTCACTACTAGCTAAGGCCCCTTTCATTCAAAGGAAATGGGAAACTATTCTAATTCCTCGAGGGGATGTTCCTCGTTTACCTAAAAACCATCTAAACGGTTATGAAAAATTCTAGAAAAATTTGACAACATTCATACAATACATATATACAACTCCACAAAATCTTAAGTCCAAACTCAACTCACACGTCAAAATATAAAAAAGACAAATTCAGCATATAAATAGTAGCGTACTGTTTATATCTAAATTTGTCTTTTTTGTTTCTCGACGTGTAAATCGAATTTGAACTTGAATTTTGGTGGATTAGTAGGTATCATTATACTCTACATTGTCAATTTTTTTCAGAATTTTTCACAACTATTTACATCGAATTTAAAAGAAAAAGATATACGATGGGATATCCCCTCGAGGGATTAGAATCCGCTCCCAAAGGAAATTCATAGGAATTTTAAAGGATTTCATTCCTATAGGAATTTTTCCTATATAGCCCTTTGAATTAAAGAAATGAATCATATGTAATCCCATAAAATTTCTATGGAATGCCACTTCCCATGCAAGTTTGGAGAAAATTTAGCATGAGGTTCTACCTCATGTTAAGAATACTTTGAGTCTTTATCTCTCCTCAAATTCCTGTGTTTTTCCTACGACTCAATCAAACGGTCATTCCTATATTTTTCCTGTGTTTTACAATCCTCTGTTTTACACTTGTATTCCTATCTGAATCTTATGTTTTTTCTACTCCTCTGTTTTTTCATTCCTATGATTCAAAAAGGCCCTAACCCTTTCATCAATAATGTCAGTTCAGTGCTTGCTTGTGTCGATTCTGCCTAGTGCGACCACCGTTAAGTTTTGGCTAACCACACATGATATATATTCAAGACTCCCTCATGCCCCTCAAATGTTCGATTCTTTTTTACTTTTGTTAGTGAACTGACTCGATCCATCTGAATGACTGGAACCACTCATTCAGTCAGTCATTCATTCTGCTCGGCTCATTTGATGTTCGTACGGAAAATCCGGATTCGTAAATTTGATATTCCAGTGTTTATGAAGTACCTTTGAGTGAGAGGCTAGCGTGAAAGGTATTGGCATCTTGAACATGTTCTTTTCAGCTGAGAAAAAGCAGCTAGCGATGGAGAAAGAAACAGCTCGCAGTGGCTCTACATGTGAGGTGTGAGTCGCCCGAAAAGATTGATCTTTTTTTTCTTCTCAGTCCAATAGTCCATGGCAGAGGATTATATTCCGCATGACAATGATTGCGCCAGAGACTGAAAGCGATCTTGGGGTATGAATCGAGTCGAGTCGAGTCGGTCGGATTTCAACTAGCTAAGATCGATGATATATAATTGGCCTGCAAACTGCAGATGTGTATATATATATTCAGATATATTTTCAGAGGAAGCAGCAGGCAGTGCTCTGTGCTCCTCCATCGATAGATATATCCTGCCTCCTCTTTATTCAGAAAACAGCAGCAGCAGGAAGAGATTACAGTAAACTGTTACTACTTACACACCTAATGGTATTGATTGGCACGATTATATATATAGTTATTATAAAATCACACGTACGTACGTGTACAAAATCACACTAGGTAGGCAGGCATGGACGACGATGAAGAGGAAGCGATGGATGGATGCGAATGAATGAATCATCCATAATAATGGCGCTTGGTGGGGGTGGGGGTGGAGTCGTCGTGGTTGGGCATGTGGAAGCGGTTGGTGAACCAGACGGCGTCGGCGGCGACCTTGGCGCCGTCGTCGTTGCGGTACCAGGCGTAGTAGGCGTGCGTCCGGTTCTTGATGTCCAGCACCGCGTGGCCGAAGCTGTCCTCCCGGAACGCCGAGTAGGGCGGCTGCGGCCACGTCATCTCGTCGGCGAGCCCCTCGATGTTGCCGCCGTCGCCGATGGTCACGTAGACGGGCGCCCGGCGGTCGCGCACCGGCGTGCACAGCCCGTCGGTGATGTTGTACCTGATGTTGGAGACGCGGAAGCTGCGCTCGTAGGCGTGGACATGGCCGGCGAAGACGAGGTCCACCCTGGCGTCCACCGCCATCTTCTCCAACTGGGCACGCATCGACTCCCCCTCCATGTAGTGGAAGTTGTTGCTGTTGTACCACGGCGAGTGCGACGCCATGATCAGCCACGGCGTCTCGCTCCGGTTAACCCGCCCCAGCTCCGCCTCCAGCCACTTCCACTGCGGCGTGTACTTGGCGAACGCGGAGTAGGAGGAGAGCACGATGATGTGCACCGACGCCAGCTTCACCGAGTACCAGTACGGCTCCGGCGACGCGCTGGCGAGGTGCGGCGTCGGGTAGCGGTGGGTGAAGGGCTTGAACGGCTTCGTCTCCCCCAGCTCCGGGGCGTAGTCGATCTCGTGGTTGCCAGCCACCCAGATCCATGGCTGGTACGCCACGCTGCGCTCCGAGAAGCGGCCCCACGTGTCCCACCGGTTGTTGTCGTGGAGCGGGTACTTGTCGGCGTAGGAGAGGTCGCCCATGAAGAGGACGGCGTCGCCGCCGGAGGCCTCGTAGTGGGTGAGGGTGGCGTTGGAGTCGAAGGTCTGCCCGATGTCGCCGATGAGCCCCAGCCGGAAGGCCACGTCGGGACCCGGCCGAGGCGGCGTCGTGAACCAGAAGCTGCGCACCGTGAACCCGAAACCCATGGCGTAATAGTACTTTACGCCATACTGCGTCCCAAAGCGTAATTAATAATTCCACTCTAATTAATTAATTAATCCATATACATATAATGTTCAGCTAATTATGTCAGCTTATTGGACACTTGCATCTGATATTTTTCTTGACATGAATGTACGCTTGCATATAAATATTTTTCTAATTTATTTTTAGGTGGTACTTCCTCCGTTTCATAATTTAAGTCATTCTAGTATTGTCCATGTTCATATAGATGTTAATGAATCTAGACATATATATGTGGCTAGATTCATTAGCATCTATATGAACGTGGACAATGCTAGAATGACTTACATTACGAAACGGAGGGAGTACTTCATTTTGCCTTGAGGCAGGTACTGCACATACATCTACATATGCCTGTCCAATATCCACTTGTTTGATGCCAATAGTTTTTTTTGGAAGAAACGCCAATAATTTATTTACCTATCATATTTTGATAGTTCATATTAATATATTAACTTTGCAAACAAAATTAATTAATAGGGCCACTCCATTCGATCCGCTTGCTTGAGAATGTATAAATGTTTGGAAACATCCAGTATATCGTTCGACTGATCAAGACACTGCACCACTGTTCGATCCAGTATATATTTCATAGCTAATGGAGCATTTCTTTATGAACATGGTCTCTAAATATTTCTGGAGTTTTAGGAGAAATTAAGATTGAGGTAAAATTACTTTTATACCATATATATTTTTCATCACCTGATTGGTTGATATATGGAGTCGGTGGGTAAATACTTATATAAAAATTTCAATTACTAGTTAGAAATACTTATACATATGTGAACAGGAGCATTACGGAAATTTTCCTCAATTACATTTTCTGGTAGACTTGTGACTTGTCAGAGTTTGATAATATATTTTTGTCAATAGAACAGTAATATTCATAATATATAGCTCTATCGTTTGTTTTTCAGCTTATAAGTTGTAACCAAAATTTATAATTTAAATCCTAGTTTATTTTTATTGTTGTTTTTAAGGTGTTAAGAACATATGTACAAAAGTTTTACTTATAAATTATATATTAATGTTAATAAGCGTTACGGTTTATAATCAATAATATAAAAGTTGTTCTTTTCTCCAACAAAAGTTAGGACAAACTCTTGGATTTTCGTGGCATGCTTTTCGAACTGTTAAACGGTGTGTTTCGTACGAAAACTTTATATATGAAAGTTGTTCTAAAATATCAGATTGGTCCATTTTTCAAGTTTGTAATAATTAAAACTCAATTAATCACACGTTATTATCATCTCGTTTTATATGAAACACTTAATCTTTATCTTTATCTTCATCTTCGGGAGATTCAAACACCACCGTAGTCTGGAGGTGAAACGGTTGGGGTGGAACAAGTGTGTGTGGGGGGTAAACTGGTGATATATACCTGGAGGTTGGTGAGGGCACTACAAGAAAAATTAGCTATTGCCACGAAAGTATTACCATGAAAAATAATTGGTGGCAATATATCATACTATTGCCACGATAAAACTTTTCGTGGCAAATAAGTATATTCTGTTGCAACGATGTATAATCGTTGTAATATCTTTTATTTTCGTTGCAACAAAAATAAGTTATCACCACAAATAAAATATCGTTGCAATAAAAACTAAGCTATCACCACAAAAAAAATATCGGTGCAACGTACAAGCCCTATTGCCACGACTTCGATTTTTGTGGCAATAAGCACACAATATTTGCCACGACTCAGCCGAACCTCCCAAAATTTAGCGCGAAATATTTCTGTGTTTCGCGGTTTTGGGCGCGTGAAAAGATCGATTAACTCCCGAAAAAGTTAGTTCAGTTATTAGTACTATTTATCAATCTAATCTATTCCATTCACACGGCTGGGCAGTGCTCCCGTGACTTCCAAAGTCTCACGGAGGAGCAGCGCCTGGTGATTTCACCGCGACGGTGCCGCCGTCAACCGCGTCACGAGGAATTCCTCCACTCCGTTCAGTGATTCAGCTTTCAGCCTTCAGGTATCCTCCGTTTTCATCCCCTCATCCTCCTCGAATACACAATTTCTTTTTTCACGGTCTAGCCAAATTTCCCAATCCGTCGGCGCTCACCGTCTTCTGTGCCGCCTCACTTGCGCCGGCGACCGGATGACGCCTGCATCCCCTCCAATTCATCTTCCTCATCCCGATCTGATCCTCCAGCCCTAGTTCCACAAGCAACATGCCGGAGATGTGTGCGGGAGGGATCCAAGCGAGGTGCCTGGCTAGAGGCGCCACATCCGCCGGGGAAGACGAGGGTTCGCTGGGGAAGACGAGGGTTCAGTCAACGCATGAGAGAGCCACTACAATGGAAGGATGCGAGGGTACACAGGGTCGGCTTCGGCCCCGGCGTCGACGAGGAAGCGGAGCCGGAGGATGTCGCTTGCTGCAGATGGGGGGGTCGGCCGCGGCGCCATCGATGGAAGTTGAACGCAGCGCCGCCGCCGTCGATGGAAGCCGAGCGCAGCGCTGCCGTTGACGGAAGCCGGGTGTATCGTCGGATGCCGAATATGCCGCGTCGCGCCGCTGCCGCCGCCGCCGCTGGGCGTAGCACTGCCTCCACCGCCGGACGCCCTATGCCATCGCCACCACACTACCACGTAGGCCAGGGCACAAAGCTGCCATCCAATGGGTTGTGGAGGTAATTAAATTGAGTTATTGGAGAAGATAGAGAGAAATCAGACTGGAAGACATGATTTATTTTTTTTACTAGTGCTATTGATTTCCCAGGCATAAATTCATATTATTTTTGTATACATATATAGACGTATCCCGTATCCATGTTTTTCAGAAAATGATGTATCCTATCCATATCCGTATCCCTGTATCTCGGTAACATAGAGCAAAGGATGTTGCTTGCTGCAGATGGGGTGACGGCCGCAGCGGCAGCGACAGTGAGTAGTTTAGAACTTCAGATTAGCTATCTTAGTAGGCAAGCAGAGCAGGCAGGGCGAGCATTGCTAGCGTAGAATAGCTCAGATGAGTTATGTTTGTTTCTGAATTTCTGTCTTTGTTTCTGAATTTCTGTCTCCCACAAGGTTACCTTGGTTATACTGCACAATATCCAAATTTGCTATACACGGTCTCTCATATTTATTAATTTCTTCAGTTTGTCCAATTTCTCATATGAATTTTGAAAAATAAGAAACACCTTCCATGGGAATACCAATATATCTGTTACTGTCCAATGTCTATTTTTCAGCTCAAATCCTCATGATTTTGTTTAGTTCTAATTTATCTGTTCATATCTTTGTACAGGAATATTTTTTCTGGTCAGCCTACAGAGACAAGTTCTGGCAAGGTGAGTTTATGTTCACACAGTTTCTCCATTTTCCTTAAGATCATAAAGTGCCAACCATATTTTCCTTGTTTTTTTTTCATTAAATGGGTGGTTTGATACTATTAGTAATATTGTATAGTGATAAGCAGGAAGCATGTCAGTAGATAAGAGTTGGATGCGCATGAGTAGGGCAACTGCAGAGTGGCAAAAAGGGTTGCAGGAATTTTTAAATTTTGCATTTCAAGATGATAATCCTGGGGATAATGCCCCCTGTCCATGTAGAAGATGCCTTAATGTGGTACACAAAACACGCTCCGAAGTGCAAAGTGACTTGCTAAGGAATGGATTCGATGAAAGTTACATACAGTGGGTTTACCACGGTGAAGATTCAGATGATGACAATGTCACGGGAAGATTCAGAAGAACGTAAGGAAAGGGAAATGCTACGGGAGGATATTCTCAAAATGATTACTACGCAAAGCGTAGCATCGGAACAACAGGTAATGATTGCCAAAATGTTCACATTCACCAATATTTGATATCTTATATATGTCAAATGTGGAATCATAATATATATATTTCTTGTTTTATGGTGTGAAGTCTGATCTGGCAATAGATTGTCCAACTGAGAATAGAGAACCACATGACACAACAAAGAAGGCTCGAAGCATTCAGAACAACACAGTTGTGAAAGCACTTTTTAACAGCGCTAATTTGCAAGGAACAACAAGTACTACCCGGCAAAATATTTCTTCACAACATCTTAGGAATGTTGCTAGAAATTTTGTACGGTCCCGAACTGATCAGGTAATTACAAATCTTCAGCAAGCTGCTATGTTGAAATGATCTTTTGCAAAAAATTTTACAATATGTTTTCCTGCTCATGGTCTGTTTGTAAAAAAAATAATTTCTTATTGTGTATGGCCAAATCCTGTAACAGGCCAGAGGAGAAAATGGAAGAATGAATGAAAGAAATATCTAAATCAGCTCGGGGTTTGGTGTAGCATCCAGGTAATGATCTGGTACTTTTGCTACTTAACTCATTGGATTGTATTAGTATTTGGCACGTCCCCTTTGCTGACAAAAACAGTTGCCTGTTTAGTTTATTAGTATATGGGGCATCTAAGCTTCTGTTACTGCCCCATAGGCCTTTGTTTTGTTTATCTGAGCTAACTAAGATAAGCATGCATGCCATATAAATGATTAGCAACACAGTACTATATATAGCCACCACATATGTAACAAAGCATATATATTTCAGTGGGTCTCACAAGTCAGTAAATAACAGGGGCATGGCTTAAAAAATGTCAGATATAGTGAGCACTAATCACATTTGTTTATGTTTCCATCAATCCAAAGAACACACATGTCCATACAGTGGCATGATAGTTATGGCATATGACTTCTAACTCAATTTAATCATGTTAGATACTAAAATTAGTTGCACTGCAGACTCTGGCAATGTCCTTTATTTGAAGAAATTATGAAGTTTTGGTAACTATACATGCTAGCAGAAAACTAGATAAAATAGCTCTGCATTTTACATGGTGACTTTCTTTACTTTAAATACGACTTGTAACTATATGTCCATACATTTGTACAGGAGGAACAATCAACTCTGTTACTGTTGAATGGCTGGAGCAAACCACGACAAAATCAAACAAGTGATGGCTAGAAAAGCTAGTTTCGACAACAATGTTACAAACTCATTAGTTTCAGAACTTTTAGTTTTATCAGACAACTTGTATTTCAGCATTTGGAAATTTAACATACTCATATTGTCATCATTACTTTGGGTATCTGAAATATATTATGTCTTATTCGCGGAAATATCAGACATCATAATTCTTGTGCGCATGAGTTGCAAGGGTTTTGCCATTTAACATATATTTCTACTCATGTTGCAATAGTACCAAATGATCCATCCAATTACTGATGTAACACAATTTCTTTTCTATAAAAGCTAGAAGAAATTCATTTCATTGTAATAATACTTATTGCCACAAAAATATTTTAGTGGCAATAACCCATATGATATATTGCCACGATTAATGCTATGTGGCAATAACATATATTAGATATTGCAACGAAACTATTTTGTGGCAAGCACAACTAATGCCACGCACGAAGTGGTGGCAATAATTATTTGTTGCAACGATGTTAAGTGTTGCAATATGTTTTTTTGCCACGATTATTTTGTGGCATTATCAAAGTTTGTTGCCACTAGATAAAAATTGTTGCAATAACCTATTGCTACTGTTTCTATTGCCACGGCTAGCAACGGTTTTAAAATGGTGGCAATATGTATCTATTGCCACGATTTTTTTCGTGGCAACAAATCATTTTCCTAGTAGTGGGGTGCAGTGGTGGATGAAGCCGGAGGTGTAATTGTAGTACGTGTAGGTGGTGACGGTGGCGTCGGCGGCCATGTCGAGCTTGTCCATGGCGAGGCCGTACAAGACGGTGCTGTTGCCGGCCTCCTCCATGGTCACCCACGACACCGTCATGGCCGTCCCCGTCTGGTCGCCCAGCGTTATGTGCACCTGCTGCGGCGCGTTCCTCCCCGCCGGCTCCGCGAACACGTCGGCGTCCAGTGGCATGTCCACCATGTCCGCCGCCTTCTTCTTCGGCCGCCGGTACACGCTCGTCGTCCCCGGACACCGCATCGCCTCCGCCGCCGTCGCCACAATCAGGACGACCACCACAACAATAATGCTGCTGCTGCAGAGGCGAGCCCCCATGGCCATTGCTGCAGCTAGCTAGAGCTAATTAAGCTCGAGCTCAGTACGTAGCTAGCTATCCAGACGATGGCGCGTTTAAGTAGAGGAGGGGCACAGTGCAAGTAGCAGCTAGACACCGTACGTACCGTGGATTATTATTAAAACCACGTGCTGTAATAGCGACACCATTGATGAGATGAGATTGACATTGCATCCATCGTACTCTCATCTTCTGCATATTATTGAGATTGGGCTGCAGGAGATCCATATATACGATATCCTCGTCATCATCTTCATCGTCGATCGATCGACGGTCGGCTACAGTACTACACACACGATCGAGGTCACGATTAATTTTGTACCACATTATTCGTGTTTGTGATAATTAATTCACTGACGACAGAGCTAGTGACATGTCTGTCCGTTTCGTTTCGGATCATCCATTATTTTGTCTGTTTTCACACGCTGTACCCATCCAAGCTAGGGTCTTGAGATTAACTTACACCTTACTTTGCACTGCACATTTTGCAACAACTACCAGCTGAAGAACAAAACGGGTGTGTGTAACAATGTATACGGACAAGACGCAACTGTCGTCTGTCCATTTCAGTGACTTGGTACTCCTATATACTAGTGGTACATTTTATAGTACTAGTAAAGCTACAAACAAACGTGTAAAAACATATGCCACTCGATTCTTTCATTAAAAAAAATATCATGTTGTGCAATACTATAATGAACACTTCATTGATGTTTCTCTCCCTCCAGCCTCCACCGATCTAGGGCTCTTTGGAACACTACAGGTTCTGATTTCTGAAAAGGTACAGGATTAAAGTGTCATATCGCTTCAAATCCATTAGATTGAAAACTTACAAGAAAATTAAGCAATGACCGTTTAAATGGGGCGTGGGAATCATATAAGGGCTCCTTTGGCAGCCCGGGATCCCACCGGGATCCCAGCCCATTCCCTGGGAGAAAGGCCTGCAGGGGAAATTGTCACGGGTTTTATTCCATGTCCATTTGGAAGCCCACGAGGCAGGGATTTCCCGGCCCAATCCACGGGGAAACCCTAGGGAAAGGTCCCCGACCTTCGGAGGTTGGGAATTTTTGCTCTCTCGATCCGCCACTGCTTCTCGCTCGCGCAACCGGAGTCGCTTCTCTCTCGCGCGAACAACAGCGGGCGCCGCCGCGCCTCCTTCTCCGGCGAGACGCGCCACCGCCGGGACTCCTCCTCCGGCGAGAAGGGTAAGCCCTTCTCCTTATTCCCATCCTCTCCTCCTCCTGGGTTTCCGTTCTCCTCCTCCTCTAGGGTTTCCGCCTCCTCTAGTTAGCTCCCAATCTCGCTCTCCGGTCTCAGCGCTTGTATCGCAGGCACCGACGCGTGGGCGCGGCGGGTGGCACCGCGGCAGCCGGTGCAACGACGACGAGGCGGCGAGCCGGCAGCGCGGGCACACGGCTCCAAGCAGGCGGGGACAGGGGGGATCCAAGGCGGCGCGACTCACCGGTAGAGGAGGCGCTGAGGCGCAGATCCGCCTCCTCCTCCTCCTCGCTGCGCGACGCCCGCCGGCGGTTGCCCGGCTAGGTTTGTGCGTGCCCTTGTAGCTGCTGCTTGATTCTTGGGGGTTCGTTCAGTACTTCAGTTTTCTTGGTGTATGTATGGCATGTTTCTTGATTTGGTTTGGGAGAGTTGTAATCTGTTCTCCTGTTCTTTCTAATACATTGTGATATTGTACCCTGCAGTAGCATTTCATTTTGTTATGGAAGCGATTCAGAAGGGGATATGGGTGGGCGTATGGTGCTCTTGTTTTAGATCATGAATGAGTTTTGGTAAGATGATGTTCTAATTTGATGGAGTAGGTTGTGCTCTGGTTTTTTCTGCAGTGTAATTATCATGCTTAGTGTAGTCTAAATATGTGAGATCAATGTGCCAATCCCAAGAAATGAGGAATTATCACACATGCAGTGAGGATCATTCAACTAGTGAGGTATATGAGAAATTTTAGTCTGCAAACCAGTAACAGTTTTTTGTAGTTAATTAGAGATGCAGTTCTTTTAGTTGGATGCTGTCAGCTCTGTTAACCTAGAGGTAGATCTCAGTACTGGTTGAGCTGCTAGCATCAAGTTTTTTGTTTTTTCTGGAGGTATTTTTTAGTCTGATCCATTCTTGTAGTCTCTGTCAGGGAACTGTAGAATTAGTGGTCAATTTAGCATACATGTTGGGACTAAATAAATGGTAACAATCATATTTTTGATAGGAACTCATACTTACTACAAAATGAAGTCTTTTATGCTCTATACTTATACATTAGTCCAAACTTTAGTTTCATGTCATGTATCACTAGCAGAAAATGAGCAAGGTGGCATTGTGCATTCAAAAAAACACAAGCTTTGGCAGCAACCTATATACAAAGACACGCACACACAGATGTTTCAATCTCCTCTCTCTCACTCACTGCACAATACACTGGCCAAACAAAGTGACCTAGTAGTACCGATTAATTAAAACAACAACTACTACTACTACTTTTTTTTCCTTATCATGTCCATAATGATAATTCATAATTGTGCTCTTGCATTCTTCCTCTTGCCAGGATTCAATTTGAATTGCATGCTCAACTTACTTTCAAATATGGACTTGAAATAGAGTATTGTTGGAAAACTATCAATACAAAAACATGGACTTCAAATGTGTTTGATTTAAAAATAATGGTGTGTATCTGCATGTAGGATGTTTGATCTAAAAAGAAAGTGCTTATACCAAGAGTTTGTTTACGCTGATGTAGCTGACAATTGCAATATGTTGGTTGATGTGCATGCATTTTTTTCCTAAGCTAGTATCAATGGCCATCCTTCAAATTTGATTGCTGAAGTATCACTATTTTATATTTATTACTTAAATTTCAGATTATCTTTTTCATCCTGACAGATTTATTAGAATATATGAAGATTTGTTGAAGAGATGATGAAGAAGATAGAAGAGATAAAGATTTAAATGGACCCATGTCTCATTCTTGATCAAGACATTTGTGGATATAAATATAATGTACAGTTCTATATTTGTGGATGCAAGGATGATTCCAAAGATTTTAAATTTTGTATGATATGGATGATTCTAAAGTTTAACTTATGTCATGTCACGAAGTTGGTTTCCACATAAACTCACCTATATTTCTTTGTATTTTTCTGAATTTCTAATACTTGTTGATTTTTTATGTTTTTATATTTTTTTCTGGAATTTTTGTAGGTTGTTTCCTATTTATATGGATTTTCTATATTCTTTCTATTTTTCCTGAAATTTCTATAATATTTCTAGAGACATGTTGTTCAAACACTGTTTAGCAGTTTGCCTGTCTAAATCCCCCTTCCCCCATCAACCCTCTCCCCCTACTCCCAAATGGTATCAGGGAAAATTCCCCTAACAGGAGTGATTCCCTTGGAGGTGGAAGGGGATCGGTTGGTGCAGGGAAAAATCTCTGTACGGGAATTTTTCCCGGGGTTTCCTCCCCTGCATCCAAAGGAGCCCTAAGAGATATAGACATATATAAGAACCTGTAAGGTATAAAGATACTCAAAACAGCGCAGGCTTGTTTGGTTTGGAGGCCGGGATTTCAACTCCACAGAAATAGAAAATAATGTAGGAACAGGAATGCATAATTACAAATCCATACTAATTAAAAAAAAGGTATGAGTAGATGGGAAATTTTTTATGTTTTTTTCTCTACAACTGTTAGAAAAGGAAATTAATTTCCTTTGGATTTTCTATACCTTATTGCTACATAATCAAATGACAGTTATAAGTAGTAATTCTTAGCGTATGCTTGGTTTAGCGTATCCCAAAATAAACACCCTGAGAAAATAAATTCGTCTCAATCCGATCCATTCCGTCCTCCAACTAAACAAATGCTTATGAATCCAAATCCTTTGTAGATTGACAGGCAGGCCGGTTGGATCTGACTTCTGCCTGGTCATGCAGCACGGACTCTCTTTGGGCCGGGCTTATCTAATTGGCCCAATTAGTTTTGAACGCGAGATGTGAGGACCTGTCTCTTTTGTTTGTTTGGCAAACAATTCAGATTTCCCCGCAACAAGGGAAACAATTCAGATTTCTCTATCTCTCTCTTTCAATTACACAGTTAACACACATACTAAAATCTTCCCGCGAATGAGTTTATACGCTGCTGCAGATAAAGTTTTTTTTAATTATTTTTAGGAGAAAAAGTTGAGTGTGCTCACACGTGTAACAATTCTCACCATTGGATAATGATTTCATTTGTAGATACATGCAAACGTGTGAACTTAACTCCTTTCATTCCCTTCACTTTACTAAAGGTCTGCTGATCTACATATAGATATAGTGGTGCACAGCCTGAAAGTGCTGTCAACAAGTAAATGAGAGCTGTGCAGTGTCATTCTCGTATTATATCCAACCTATCAGTTATGGCCTTGACAGTGGCCGCCATTTTATTTCCGGTTCACGATGGATATGTACACCAAAACCTTACTTTTCTTTTGATTCCCAGCCACACTTAAAAACACATATCTTTTCAAAATTGGGGGTTTCAAAGCTAGTACTTTATACCCATCCATCCTAAAATATACTAAGGTGTAGCCACTTTTTTTTAAGTATTTCATAATATGATGTGCGTATGTCTACATACAATTCACTAATACTTCTCTCTTCCATAAATTTTCTGTTAATCATCCACCCTAATCTCATTGGTGCATGCATCGTGTTTATTGAGGCGGTCGAAACGAGAAGGTGATAACAATTATTTCTTTTTATTTGTGTTAGTGGTGGTTGTGTCTTACTTCCTCCGGTATTATAATAATTGACGCTTTGGACAAGGTTGAGTTTAATCTTTTATAACTTTGACCATCAATAACTTTCAAAATATTTGTTTTAAAGAAACAAGAACAACATATATAGATTTGTCTTTCAAAGTAATATAATAAAGTAAACATGCATTTATTTATTGTATATATTATAATAGAAAAATAAGGTCAAAGATATATTTTGTAGACCGTGTCATTGTCCAAAACGTCAATTAAAATGAAATCGGAGGGAGTAGCTGGTAGCCTGGTACCCCCTCCATCCAAAAATCTAAGACATATTTCTCTTGTTAGTAAGACCAGTGAGTAATTAACTCATCCATCATGTGATAAAGCCAATGAACTATACACATGTGTTGACGTTTGAGATCGCGACTACGGTATTTATATGGTATGGGGATCGTTGGCACCAGGGTATATGCGGGATTGAGGTAAAGAGAGATGGAGATAGGGATTTTTATATAGGTTCGGGCCCCTTATCTGGTAGGTAATAGCCCTACATCCTGTTGGCCAAAGCCGGTGTTACTCTTTATTCATCTGGATCACACAAATATAATATTTGGGATAACCTATCTAGCTGTCGTCGACTTGGCGGCTAGATAACCAACTCGTAGTCGACGACAGGGTAGTCTTCCTCCTCAAGTACGAACTCGTCGAGATCAGAGATGGCGCTAGATCCCTCTTGCCGGCTTTCGTAGGCACCAGATGGGGTATGTCTAGGCTTATCTCTGATGTTAATATCCAGCGGCGTATTGGCTTGTGTATTGTGGGTTTCTTTTTCCTCTCCTCCTAGGGGGTTTGTATTTATATCCATAGGTGTCCTCTTGTCCAAATAAAACTAGGGAGACCAAAATGAATACAATCCAAGTAGTCCTTGCCGTTTCCATATAGAACTCTATTTGTTATTCCTTATCCGGAACTCCTTCTATATACGAGATTACGAGGTTTGTTTCCGTATAGAACATGGTATGTGGTGGGCCTCACCGAGCTTAGTCGATTACTATTGGGTATGTGGTATCAATAACCCTTATAGTATGCATGCAACCAATAAGTACTAAGATGACATTTTGGGTTCCGGTCAACAATTTAATTTAGCACATAGAGATTATAAATAGGTCTTAGACTTTTTTGGATGGAGGAAGTATGAAATATTCCCTCCATCCAAAAGAGTTATGGCATCCACAATATGCTTAAAAACCAGGTAGTAAGCAATAATACAAACATTGTGGAAGTAGTAAGCAACAATAACTCCCTAGTACTTGCTATATTCAAAATTCTAAGACATTTCATTTGTCACCAAGACCAATGAGTAATTATCACATCCACCATGTGACAAAACCAATAAATTATACACATGCATGCAACCAATAAGTATTAAGATGGTTTCTTGTGTTCCGTCAACAATTTAATTTAGCACATAAAGATTTTTTTAAGAGAAATTTAGCATGTAAAGGTTACAAATAGGTCTTAGACTTTTGAAATAACAAAAAATAAAATATATCTTAGACTTTTGGATATGTAAAGGTTACAAATAGGTCTTAGACTTTTGAAATAACAAAAAATAAAATATATCTTAGACTTTTGGATAGAGAATAGTAAGGAATAAAAAAACACTATTTTCTCACCTATGTGTTGACTCTCTCCTTTCCATCCATGCCATTGCACACCGTTGGATTTTTATATAGTCATGGGACCGCCTTATTGCCTCACACATTATGAAAGTTCCAACGACAAAAATCTACATTTGTTAGACCCCACCTTACTTACTGAGTATACTATACTAATGCCCTTAGACATATTACTTTCATTACTAAGATTAAGAAAAAATTAACTCATCTTATATGTAACATAGATTAAAAAATACATGCATGCAACCAATGATTATTAAGATAACTTATCGGGTTTTGATCAAATATTTTTTTATTTATATCCTAGATACTTGAATACTACAAATATAACTAACATATTAAGAAAAACTGAAATATAAAATAATTCTAACATTTTTGCAGAGGGGTACTCCCTCTGTAAAAAAAAAATAAAAAAACCAATTCTAGGATTGTGTTTTTTTTTTTTGAACAGAGGAGTACTCTTTAGCTGCCCCTTCAACCTTTTCTTCATTACCGACATAAATTTTCAGTTATAGTTGCACTTCCACAAACTAGAGGTGCAATAATGAAGTAGCATTACCAAAGTCAACAAAAACTGTCCTGCTTGCTGCCTTGCTGCCGCTGGTCCTATCCCTACCAGCTTGAACAAATTGGTGCCATACCGTCTGAAGAAAGAGTTGATCTTTTCTTTAGTTTTGGCATAATCTGTATGTCAATGTTGATAGGAGTAAGAGACTGGAACAGATAAGTATCAAATCCGGATTTCCGGAATAGAACAGAATCAGATTAGTGAATTATCTGCATTTTTCAGACAGTAGCAACTGGCAAGACAGCAGAGTTCCTCAATGCTGAAGAATATCCATCATAAAAGATGAGATTTTGGGAATTGGGGATTTGGATAGGATCATCAGACTTTGGGACAAACCATCGCAGCAAAGGTCAATATCATGCTGGCAATTTGACGCTGAACCAAAACTTTTGTCAAAATTATCTCAAACCGTGTACTCAATCAGTGAAGTGGACTTGAGTGAGTCACATGCATCTTCAACGATTTTCCTCTCCTCCTACTGCTACAAGTCTGCAATTAATGCGATCTCACCGACCGTACACACTCCTATCTATCCAACAAGCTAATTAAGCGAGGAGCTTGGTAGACGGCGGCAATGGCGGGCGCGGCGGCGGCGGCCTTCGCGGCGCAGGTGCTGCGGGGGCGGTGGTTCATGGCGTACGGCTCCTTCCTCATCATGTCGGCGGCGGGGGCGACGTACATCTTCGCCATCTACTCCAAGGACATCAAGTCCACCCTCGGCTACACCCAGGAGCAGCTCAACACCGTCGGCTTCTTCAAGGACGTCGGCGCCAACATCGGCATCCACGCCGGCCTCATCGCCGAGGTCACGCCGCCATGGTTCGTCCTCGCCATCGGCGCCGCCATGAATCTCGGGGGTTACCTCATGCTCTACCTCTCCGTCACCGGCCGCGTCGGCGCCAGGACCCCGCTCTGGCTCGTCTGCCTCTACATCGCCGTCGGCGCCAACTCGCAGGCCTTCGCCAACACCGGCGCGCTCGTCACCTGCGTCAAGAACTTCCCCGAGAGCCGCGGCGTCATGCTCGGCTTGCTCAAGGGGTTCGTCGGCCTCAGCGGCGCCATCTTCACGCAGCTCTACCTCTCCTTCTACGGCGGCGGCGGCAGCAACACCAAGCCGCTCATCCTGCTCGTCGGCTGGCTCCCGGCCGCCATCTCCGTCGCCTTCCTCGGCACCATCCGGATCATACGCGCACCGCGCTCGCCGACCGCGGCGCGCCGCGAGTACCGCGCGTTCTGCGGCTTCCTGTACGTGTCGCTCGCTCTCGCCGCCTACCTCCTGGTGGTCATCGTCCTCCAGAAGCGGTTCAAGTTCACCCGCGCCGAGTACGCCGTCAGCGCCGCCGTCGTGTTCGCGGCTCTCCTCGCCCCCTTCGCCATCGTCCTCCGCGAGGAGGCCGCCCTGTTCAGGAAGACGCCCCCCAAGGAGGAAGCCGACGACGTCCCGGCGCTGTCCGCGGCCACGAAACCATCGCCCGCGGCCGCCGAGACGCCACCAGCGACGGCGATGGAGAGGGTGGTCCGCGCGCTGAGGCCGCCGCCGCGCGGCGAGGACTACACGATCCTGCAAGCCCTGGTGAGCGTGGACATGGTGCTGCTGTTCACGGCGACGGTGTTCGGCGTGGGCGGGACGCTGACGGCGATCGACAACATGGGGCAGATCGGGGAGTCGCTGGGGTACCCGCAGCGCAGCATCGCCACCCTGGTGTCGCTGATCAGCATCTGGAACTACCTGGGGCGCGTGTCGGCGGGGTTCGCGTCGGACGCGCTGCTGTCGCGGTACGGCATCTCGCGGCCGGTGGTGGTCACCGGCGTGCTGCTGCTCACGGTGGCGGGGCACCTGCTGGTGGCGTTCGGCGTGCCGGGGTCGCTATACGCGGCGTCGGTGCTGATCGGGTTCTGCTTCGGGGCGGCGTACCCGATGATCCTGGCCATCATCTCGGAGGTGTTCGGGCTCAAGTACTACTCGACGCTGTACAACGTGGGGAACGTGGCGTGCCCCGTGGGGTCCTACATCCTCAACGTCCGCGTCGCCGGCAGGATGTACGACCGGGAGGCGAGGCGGCAGGGGGCGGTGGCCGTGGCGGCGGGGAAGAAGGAGCTGACGTGCATTGGGGTGAAGTGCTACAAGGATTCCTTCTTGATCGTCGCCGGGGTGACGGTGGCCGCGGCGGTGGTGATGGCGGCGCTCGCGTGGCGGACCAGGAAGTTCTACGCCGGGGACATCTACGCGCGCTTCAGGGAGGAGGCGGCTGCCGGTGGCGGTGGCGCTGGCAATGGCACCGGCGCCGGAGAAGATGAGAAGGTGGAATCCAAGGAGGAGAAGGCGGTGATGACGCCGACGAGCACCTGAGCTGCAATTCTGCTGCTCGATCAGAAGATCTGAGAGATAGAGGAGCAAAAAGGACTCCTTTTTTCTTTATAACTGTTCTTTTAGTTTTTAAGAAGTGCTATACTACAACATTGCAACACCCACATTTAGAGGGATAATTGACCCACATTTTCAACTTATCTGGGCTAGCCCGATTCCTCCAAAACAAAAACACTTTTTATGGCTGGCTATAAGGGGAAAGATTCAATCGGCTGTTCAACTGAAGAAATTTAATTGGGAAGGCTCTGAATTCTGTCAACTGTGTGATAGAAGTGAAGATGCAGTTCATATCTGTTTTAACTGTCCTATTGCGACTTTTGCTTGGTGTGTATGTCGGGATGCTTTGGACTGGGGAAGGATCCCTTTTAATTTTGAGGACTTCTTTAGACTCTATGGTTTTGATACTTCTAAAACCTCTAGACTTAATACCATGATTTTGGCTGCTTTGATTTGGACTCTTTGGTCTGCTCGCAATGATATGATTTTTAGAAACAAACTAATCTCCTCACCCCTGATTATCTCTTTCCGCTTGATTGGTTTTCTTTTACAGTGGAAGATTCTATTAAAGCCGGAGAAGGCCCATGACCTGGAAATGAAGACTCAAGCTATGCAAGGAGTACTGGTGTCCTTACGAAGAGCTGGGATTGGATAATTCTGCTCCCATCTGTTTAGTTTTCGTCTCTGTTCTGCTAGATAACCTTTATCCTTTACCCTTTCTTAGAGTCATCCTTCTTCTTAGAGTCATCCTTCTTTGGATGCTTATGTTCTGATGCCTGATGGTAATGCCTTTAATTGAAAACTGGCAGCCCCAGTATTATGTAAAACGGTTTGTAAGACTTATGCTTTCTATAAAAAGCTGGGCCATCTGGCCTCCCCTCTAAAAAACATTGCAACACCCAATTTCTTCTTCTTCTTCTTGGATCTTCTTCTTGTTTGACAACTTGGATATACTAGTTCAATTGATGGTTAGCTTTGGGTTGCATACTGTATGCATATGAATCTTGGATGTGTCCGATGACCTATAATAGGCTGTCAAATTTGTCGCTTGCAAGCAAGCAGATATGCATGTGGACGTTGTGTACAGCTCGCTGTCAATTGAGTTGGTTGTGTTACTGTTGTGCACTTGTGCTCATCTCTTGGGGTTGTACTCGTACATTACTCATGGGATACAACTAACACGTAGTAGTATCAACTTGGCGTTGAAAACTTGAAATTTCCAACTTGAACTAAAATAACAGAGAGCGAAAGCTGGGAATCTTGAGTGAGTTTGCTCCATTTCAGGGCCTATTTAAAATGAAGGATTGTTGGAGGACTTCTTTTCAACGATCAATTTCCTTATGAATTTCTCCAAAAGACGTCTTTCATTCATAGCAAAACAATAGAATGTTCTCTATTGGATTGTATTCCTATGGTAGAATTTAAAGGGAAAAAACAAAAGATTTGGTAGTCTTAAATTTTTCTGTGGTTCAATTTTCCCGTGATGCAATCAAAAGGTTTCTCTTCTTGTGTTCTCAGTTTCTGTATCATAAAAAAAACATGTCACTTTGATTTCTGCATTTTTTTTTCTGTTCAGCTGTTTTTCTATCCTACGCTCTAAAGAGGCCTCAATGAGATCGCACCATCTAACAATTGAGAGAGGATTCTCTTACTTACTTCCCTCTAACTTTGAGTCACTGGTATGTGGGTATGTGAGATCATTGAGTAGAGGGTTGACATGAAACTTTTATTTTTGAAACCGAGAAGTTAGAGGATCTCAATCCCTAACAATGCCATTTAGTAAGTCCGAAGACCACTTCTTTGGGAGATACTGTTGTGATTTGACAGTATCAACTTCATATTATCCCAGTGGACTATGCAGCATTTTCCCTTTCCCCCTGTCTACAAAGTTGCAGTTTTTTAGTTGCATGGTTAAATTTTGGAGCTTAAAGTTACACAAATTCAAATCCCCAAGCTTAAAAATCCACTTGATGAGTTTGTGATATACTTAATCTTCTACGTACTACACTAAAAAAAAACTGTGTAAATAATTTGTGCAAAAATGAACATTTTTTCACGAACGCGCAAAAGGATTGCACGTCAATATATTAGAAAAATAGAGTTTTGATACACAACGCACTCAGCCAGACCGGCCTATGCCAAGGAAGGAAGAAAAACAAAGAAAGGAAAGGAAAAAAACTCGAAACGACGGTAACTCTACTCCAAACAGGGGGAGGGGGTAGAGCCACTCTACGCTCCCAACAATTCCCCAAAGGAAGCAACGGCCGCTAACGACCACAGCCGGTCCTCCGAAAGGATGGACTCTACGACTACTGTGACCGAAGAGAACACAGAGTCAAAGACCCTGGAGTTACGTTCCTTCAACAGTTGCTATGAGACTAGGAGGACTAGGGAGTTGAAGCTGGCACGGAGATGATAAGGTAAACATGCCCTAGAAGATGGCCACCAATCCTGCAGCCAGCTGCCACGGAGGGGAGAGAGGACAGCCCAGCCAGGAGACGACAACACCCGTCATCAGACCTAACGAGCGAACACGCAGTCAAGGAGGATGTGGTTCGTCGTCTCAAGCTCTTGAGCGCAAAAGGGGCAGGCCGAGTGGCTATCAATGCCGCGCTTCTGAAGGAGATCAGCCGTCTAACAGCGCTGCTGAAATGCAAACCAGAGGAAGAATTTGCACTTAGCAGGGCCCTTCGCGTGCCAGAGAAAATCGGCACAAGCAAAGGAGTGCTGGTCAAAGAAGAACGCCTGGTACGCCGAATGCGTCGAGTAGCGCTGGTCACTCGTCCAACGCCAGACAAGATGATCCCCGACACCCGGCATAAGCTGAATGTGGAGTACCGCATCCCAAACAAGGAGAAATTGGGAGATGACCGGGACAGTGAGGGCGCCGTGGATGTCAGAAATCCAGGCGTTGTTTGCCAGGCCAGAAGCAACCGTGCGCGAACCACACAGACGCGGGGGCACAACGAAGAGGAGATCCGGAGCCAAGGAAGCTACCGAGCGGCCGCAGATCAATTGGTCAGACCAGAAAAGAATTGTCTCACCATCACATGGTATGAAGAAGGTGAACGCCTCAAACATGTAAGAGACGGCTTGCTCGGCTGGGGCCTTCAGGCCGTCCCAGTAGGGATGCGCTGAGCGCTGGAGCCAAAGCCAGCGAACACGCAGGGAAAAACCTGCCAACCTAAGGTCATGAATTCCCAACCCACCGAAAGCTCTGGGACAACAGACATTCGTCCAAGAAAACCGGCACTGCCCACCGTGAGCCGAGTCCATGCCCGTCCACAAGAAGGCGCGACGCTTCTTATTAATGGCCTTGATCACTCAGGCTGGAAGGCCGATCGCCATAGACACATGGACCGGAATGGAGGAGAGAACAGACTAGACCAAAACAGAACGGCCGGCCAGAGTGGTGAGTCGTCCCTTCCAGGAAGGAAGACGACACACAGGACCATTATTCCATAAAGTTTGTAATATGTACAGTATATTCCTTGGTTTCCTCAAACAAATACGAGTACAGTATCCTAGTATATTATTCCTTGGCAGTGCCACTGCCATTGCTGTCCACTCCGAGCTCCGTTTTTCCGTCCTTGAACTTGGCGTAGATGTCTCCCGCGTAGAACACCCGCGTCCTCCACGCCAGCACCGCCGCCACCGCCGCCGCCGCCACCGTCACCGCCGTCATCACCAAGAACGACTCCCTGTAGCACCTCACGCCGATGCAAGTCAACGCCTTCTTCCCCGCGGCCGCGGCCACCCCATGTCCCTGCCGCGCCGCCTCCCGGTCGTACATCCGGCCGGCGACGCGGACGTTGAGGATGTACGACCCGACGGGGCTCGCCGTGCCGCAGAAGTTGTAGAGCGTCGAGTAGTACTTGAAGCCAAACAGCTCCGACACGCTCGCCAGGATCAGCGGCTGCGCGGCGCCGAAGCAGAACCCCACCACCACCGACGCCGCGTACAGCGACCCCGGCACGCCGAACGCGATCAGGAGGTGCCCCGGAGCGGTGAGCAGGAGCACCACGGCGAGGATGAGCGGCCGCGGCAGCCGGTGCCGCGCCAGGAGCGCCTCCGACGCGAACCCGGCGGCGACGCGCCCCAGGTAGTTCCAGATGCTGATGAGCGACACGAAGGTGGCGACGCTGCGCTGCGGGTACCCCAGCGACTCGCCGATCTGCCCCATGTTGTCGATCGCCGTCAGCGTCCCGCCCACGCCGAACACCGTCGCCGTGAACAGCAGCACCATGTCCACGCTCACCAGGGCTTGCAGGATCGTGTAGTCCTCGCCGCGCGGCGGCGGCCTCAGTGCCTGGAGGATCCTCGCCGTCGCCGTCGTCGGTCTCTGGGATTCAGGCGAAGGCTGTGCCGCCGGCTTCGCGGGCGCGGTCACCACGGACAGCGCCCGCGGGACGTCGTCGGCTTCCTCTTCTTCAGGCGACTTATTCTTGAACAGAGCAGCCTCCTCGCGCACTACAATGGTGAAGGGGAGGAGGAGCATGGCGAACACGACGGCGGCGCTGACGCCGTACTCGGCGCGGGTGAAGCGGAGCCTCTTCTGGAGGATGATGGCGACCATGAGGTAGGCGGCGAGCGCGAGCGACACGTAGAGGAAGCCACAGAACGCGCGGTATTCGCGGCGCGCCGCGGCTGGCGAGCGCGGCGTGCGTATGATCCGGATGGTGCCGAGGAACGCCAGGGAGACGGCGGCCGGCAGCCAGCCGACGAGAAGGATGAGCGGCTTGGTGTTGCCGCCGCCGTAGAAGGCGAGGTAGAGCTGCGTGAAGATGGCGCCGCTGAGGCCGACGAATCCTTTGAGCAAGCCGAGTATGACGCCGCGGCTCTCGGGGAAGTTCTTGACGCAGGTGACGAGCGCGCCGGTGTTGGCGAAGGCCTGCGAGTTGGCGCCGACGGCGATGTAGAGGCAGACGAGCCAGAGCGGGGTCTTGGCCCCGACACGGCCGGTGACGGAGAGGTAGAGCATGAGGTATCCCCCGAGATTCATGGCGGCGCCGATGGCGAGGATGAACCATGGCGACGTGACCTCGGCGATGAGGCCGGCGTGGATGCCGACGTTGGCGCCGACGTCCTTGAAGAAGCCGACGGTGTTGAGCTGCTCCTGAGTGTAGCCGAGGGTGGACTTGATGTCCTTGGAGTAGATGGCGAAGATGTACGTCGCCCCCGCCGCCGACATAATGAGGAAGGAGCCGTACGCCATGAACCACCGGCCTCGCAGCACATGCGCCGCGAAGGCCGCCGCCGCCGCCATGGGCATGGCCGGTTGGAGGCTGGACTGGAGCGCTAGCTGGTACAGTAAATGTTTGTACACGACGACAAGGGGAGTACGTAGATAGGAATATACTACTCCTAGACACGTCGTGTGATTGCCTCCCGGATCCGGATGATATAACCTAGTTCTCAAAAAAAAATGTTGCACTACTTTGTAAAAAAAGTTAAGACAGTTTTGAAGACGGTAGAAAGTCTCTTCAACAACACAAATTTTGACAATTTAACCCTTTACAAAAACTAATTTTACAAATGAATCGTGGCCAAAACTTATTTAAAATACGAACCTTTTGTGGCGCTGAACTTAGACACCTTAGCACCGAATAACACGGCGCTGAATGCACATTGGCACGCCGACTAGCCTCCCATCCGCGGTGGCACAACATTCAGCACCAGTTGACGTGGCGCTGAGATGGATCCAGGACTGGTAGCCAATCTCTAGGGCCTGTTTATCTGAGCATCTCCATGTCGGCTTCGACTCCCTAGTTCTCCTGGCCACTTGGCAGCTGTGGAAGGAATAGAACTCCAGGGTTTTCAACTCCGCACTTCCTTCGGTCTCAGTGGTTCTGGAGTCCATCCGCTCGGAGGGCCATCTGTGGTCTTTAACTGGCATTGTTGCTTTTAAAGATTTCTTGGGAGTGTAGTGTGGCACCGCCTCTTCCTGCTGATCGGAGTTACGTATAGCTGCTGTAGTAGTTTTTCTTCCTAGCTACAGCTTTTATTTTGTTTTTTCTTCCTTCCCCTGGCATAAGCCGGTCTGACTGATTGCGTTGTGTAAAAAAATACCTTTTTTCCTTCTAATATATTGACGTGCAATCATTTTGCGTGTTCACGAAAAAAATAACAATATCTCTATCAATATTATCTTCCCAATTAATTATAGCCCTCCATCATTTCATTTTTTTCACCTACTTTGCTTTTCATCCAATTATAATATTTTTTCTTTTTAATTTCACCTATTTTTTAAAGTAACCATGTCTAACCATAAAAATCTTTTACGTTTTAGAACAGATGCAGTAACTTTGATCCAAGAGTGGGAAGCGTACAAGAGGTACCGTAGCAGTACAATTTTAGTTTCTTCTCTCTCCCGTTTAGATTGCCTTTGAGGTGAGGCTAAAAAATGCAGTTAATTAAGTTAATTAGTTCAAAAGTTTGGGTAGGCAGCCACATCTGAGTATAGGATATCAGTTGGAAAGTAGTCCAATGAAAGTGAACACTTACAGCATGCGCGTGGGAGATGTGGTGGATAAAAAGGATGTGATTAACAGTAAAAGTATACAAGAAGTAGGATCGAATAGCTTATTTTTTAACAACAAAATGCATGCTGCGAGGGCCAAAACAGAGCAAGATGTCAGTAACCCAGTGCAATCTAGGAGTAGCTAATTCTAATGTACTAGGCAATGCATGAAATGTAGTTAAACAAGCTGACGAGTAGTATTTGATTGATTTATATTTAATTGTCTCAGTGATTTGACCGGTAGCTTAATTTTCTGTTATTCTAGGACTAGGAACAGTATATGAGACTGAATTATTATTATTAAGTTGAAAGGGAAAAAGTGAGCTGATTAGTTTGGTCTTGATGCACGTGCTGCTACAGGAGGAAGAGAAAAAAAAAAGCTTACAAAAGGTTGGGATTTGGCTCCATGCGCCATGATTCCAGGCAGCAGTGTAGTGTGATGTCGAACGCGCGTGAAAGTAGAGTAGTAATAAACTTTTTTTTTTCAAGATACGACGTTTTTATCTCTTATTGCCATGCATTCTGCATTCTACCTGTGCTTGTGAGTAAAAATATTATATCGCGTGTGTGGCTAGATCAATAGCGATCAAGGCGGATGAAAAATGATCGAGAATTGACGGAAGTGTTAAAAATTAGAACGGATAACTACTAAAGTGAACCGGTATTTTTTGGTGCTATAAAAAAAACGTGAACTTTTAATGTTATATAACCAATTTTACCAAAACCATATGAGCCGAATAGAAAGTTTGTGTAAACAATACTGAGCATTTCTCGCAAAAGAAATTACTGATAGTTGGATAAAAGGGTATATAGATAATAAAAAATCATAAATAGGCTGAACATGTATCTCTAGAGGTTTCTGCTGTCTACTGGACAGATGATATAAAGAGAGAGGAGACGAAGATAATGAAAAAAAAAGAGGTTTATAGTGATTTCTCTCATATATCTATAAGTATAACTTAGCTAAATTTATAATTTGCTAGACTAATTGATACTGTGCTAATGTTATAACTTTCTTAAAAGCTGAGATAAACTAATAGATCAGATACAGAACTTGTTAAACGGGATTAAAAGTCACGCAAAACATAACTACGTGGCTAGTAATAAATGGAAGTTATTGTCGCTATCTATCGAGCTAAATCCTTTAAGACGAAATAACACTGGTGGAGAAATCGTTTTTAGTCCCGGTTCGTAACCTCATTGAGTATCAACGGTAATTGGGCAGTAGGCTTTAAAGGCTAGCAGCCTTGGCACACTTAATATTTAGCTGAACAATTTTAGTACAAGTATTTTACCAAAGGCCAACTAAGATATCAGTGAATATCGCTAGCTCACTGCCAGTGACTATCTGCTTGTAAGTGTTTCGTCATGCGAGGAACATATATATAAGGACAAACAAAACAAAACAAAACTGCATAAGATCCAGAGGGGTCGGCGTTTTAATCGCAGAACCTATCGATGCTGCTCATGTAAGCCTTATCCTCAGTATTTTCTCTTCATTTGTCCAGGTTAATCATTGTTTGACCTTTCTGCATCATCCATCACATTTGTCCAGGTCCAGCCCATAAAAAAGACAAGCCAATCACAAGCTACTCTCATTTTGCTTGCAATAATTTTCCATTAATACATGGCCATTGATACGGTCTTTTACCCAGACAATATCCAAATGCATGTTAGTATTAAGATAGAAGGAAAAAAAAGGTAAAGAAAATAATACTAGTTCACTCAAGGTTCATTGCTCCGGTCATAATTGCATAAACTAGTAATAGTTCATTCAAGGCGATTGAAAGCAAGGAACATGAGAAAAAATAAAGAGAATATATAGTAGAAAATGTGCCGTTAAAAAACAAGAAACAAAGGGTCGTCGTTTTAATCTCCGAACCCCTCAACCTTGCTTCTGCAAGCGTTATCGCAGCTATTTTCTCTTCAGTTCCACTTAATCGTGCTTAATTGTTGTATGTCATTTCGCATCATAAGGCCATCAATGACAAAACCAATAACACAAGATCAGAAGTAGGGATACAACTCACACATCCCTGGTGACTAAACCCTAAGGAGAATGCATGCATGAGCCGACTAAATAATTCCGAGGCCCAACTTCACATGCAGTCCAAGAATTGTTCTAAAAGTGTTTGGTATGTGCTTTAATCGGATGATCAGATATCTAATTGAATGAATGTCTGATTCAGGGGACCGAGTAGGACGATAAATATGCATGATCAGATGACATTGCCGTCTACTGGTCGAGTTGTATGTTTTATCTTTTTGAAAGGAATAGTTGTATGTTTTTATCAAAAAGAAATGCTAACTGAGTAGTAAGTAGGCTCAAAGCATAGGCACACTGAATTAGCTGAATGGTTTTACCAAAGGCCAACAAATTAAGATTTCAGTGAATATTGCTAGTTGTCTGTCAGCTGGTTAGCGCTTGCCAGTTGCCAATGAAGTGTTTCGACACGCGACGAACATGAGGAAAAAAAAAAGAGAGAGTAACACACAGTGTTAAAAAGAAAAGAATATCCAGATTCCAGAGGGGTTCGGAGTTTTAATCTCCGAACCCCCTCGATCATGCATCTGTAAACGTTATCCTCCGGTATTTTCTTTTAAGTTGTCCAGTTTAATTGCTGTACGTTTGACATTTCTGCATCATCCATCTATCCATCACAAATGATGTCCATCGGTCCAGCTCATCCATCAAGACAAGTCAGATAACACAATACTAATCTCAGAAGCTATGACTCTCAATTTGACTGCCAACAGTAATGGTTGATATATACGGTCATAATCGAAACTAGTGTAATAGTTCATTTATTCAAGGTGATCTAATTAAACAAAAAGGAACAAACACTAGAAAGAAAACGATAGTAGCAGTAGAATAAGAATGCACCATTAAAAAGGAGAAACAGAGGGGTCGGTGTAGTAGTTTTAGCCTACGTAATCCTACTTCGTTGGTTCAAGCTGATCGAAGCAAATAAATTAACTTAACTTATTAAGGTCCATCCATGCAGTAGCATACAGCGTCGCATGATTATTATTATTACGTGTGGCTGCAAAACGGATATAAATAAACAAGCAATCAAACTAATTTAATCAATCGATGGATTGCATTGCTATCATGGATATGATGCATCAGGCTGGCAGGCGATCCATCCATCAGAGAATTCTGGTGGTGGTGGCAACGCCGACGGCGGCGGAGGCGGCGGAGTCCCGGCGGCAGTCGTTGAGCATGTCGAGGTAGGGCTGGCATCTGCTGACGTGGATCCCTTGCTGGGCGACGCATTCCTGGAACGCCTTCTTGTGGGCGCCGCACGCATCCAACATTGGATGAGCCGCAGCGGCGGCCGCCGGCGCCGGAGAAGACGAAGTGGACGTGGCGTCGACGACGTTGACGGTGCGAGGGCCGAAGACGGCGTCCATCCCCCTCTGCACCATCCCGTAACCCGTGCCCCATCCCCACCCTGCATTTTCACTTCATGATTATGCCGTCCAGTTTGAGAGCGGCTCGATTATTTACTTATTAACATGAAAAATTAATATTATGGAAAATAAATTTCGCAATTAAGTGGTAGGTGTACGACCAATACAATAGGTACAAAAGTATTTTGATAAATCATGCATATTTCTCAGAAGCACGAAGCAAATAATCCAGTGACAAAAATCTGATTAAAAAAACTAAGGTCAAATATCTATACTCCATTTAGTATAGTATTTTTTTTATTTATCACCTACTCAATCATATTTTCCATTAACTACCTAATAATGTACTTTAATGTTATAAAATAATCTCTGCACATGTACGATTCTATCACATTTCATCAGTATTATACAATATAAATGAAATTATTCTAAAAAAAATTACTATTACTTTGTTTAATCGGTAGCAAATTAAAGCACGGTATTTGGCTAGTAGATTAATTTGCATCTATGCATGGAGAGCAAGTGTATATATAGCAGTATATAGCATTGTGGAGCTAGCTAGAAATTTAGGGTCTGTTCACTTTGATGCATTTTCAACCTTACTAAATTTTGATAAAGTTATCAAAAAAAATGGCTACATTTAATTTGCTGCCAAATTTTGATAACTATATAAGAAATCATGCCAAAATTTTGACAAATTACTAAAATTTTGGCAACTATGCTAAAATACCAAAATTTGATAATGTTTTTTTTGCAACAAAGTGAATAGAGCCTTAGTAAGCAAATTGAATAACTAACTGACCATCAAAGAAAGCAGATCCGATGGATCCTATGACGGAGTCATTGCTGCCGGAGGAAGTATTCTTGGTGGCCGGAGCTGTGCCTGTGCTCTTCGCCGCCGGCGTGGTCGCCGGAGCAGCACGGGGTACTGCTTTCGTGCCCGTGCTGCTGCCGCGGAAGCTTGACCTCCCTCCTCCTCCTGCACGTACGCACCAATTAATTAATTCAATTTAGTTACTGGCTAGCTTAATTATACTAATAATTTAATTCACAAAAGTTAAGCTGTTGCTACTACTTATTAGCGATATATTGACCCAGTGATCGGTCGGCCGGATCTACCAAATAATGCACGACTGATCGATCGAAGAACAAAATTAAGGTCGATCGAAGAATCTAACCTCCACCGCGGCCGCCGCGACCCATGGATGGCGTTTGTCGGATCTCGGTGACGAACAATCAACTACGATCGTCGGAGAATCTATTAGTAATTTGTTTACAGTGCGCGGGCAGAGCATAGGGCTGCGAGTATATATATAGAGAGAGAGATATGGAGATAACGAATTAATTAACGACGAAGATACAGTATATTATATGATTGGTTTCTTTCTTTTCGGTGAAGGAAGGGCTGAATTTCATCTTCTTATCTCCATCGATGAGATTAGATGATCGACATTGAGAAACGAACTCCGCTGATCTCGCGGTTGCAGTAAATGTACACCTATCTATACTAGTAGTACCAGGCAGTTGAAACACAACGTACATAGTGGGCCGGGCCTTGGTCGGCTGCAGGCCCACCAAAGCTAGCGCACATACGTCCAGCCCATGACGAACCAGTCCAACACAAACACATCACAACTCAGTTTGACTCTAACCCTATTAGGCTTAGATCACGCCGGCGACCAACTATCGACGCCTCCGGCACGACAGCAAGGGCAACTGCAAGAGTGCTTTACCAAGGTCAGGTCAGTGCATGGTTGGCCTGATTCCTTATAGCTCTTTTAATCGTGCTTTAGCGAAAAAAAAATCAACTTTATTAACAGACAAATCTAAACAAATGCTTATACAAACTCGTCCTACAATCGCTTCTAAAAGTTGTTCTTTTATTGAACGAGAAGTTAGTAGTAGTATCAATTCTGTCCCTTGATTTTTTTATGTGGAATTAATACTCATCATGCCTGTATGAATTGCTTTCTAATTTAAAGTTCTAAACCCTCCGCCTAAAGAAAATGTATTCTAGAAGGGGATGTGATCCCTCCTAATACAATAAACCGACGATAGAAGTTATGAGTATTTCATAGTACTCCACTAAGAAGTGAAGAATAACACACCCTAGCTAGTGACAATTAGTATGTGGTCCGTCCAATCATTCTTTCACGCGTGTCTCATGCCTCGCTTCACAATTCAGATTGTGGGTCCCAAAATCTGAACTACAGTTACTCTGCCTGCTTACTGTACTACCCTTTTTCCAGTTACCAGGCTGTCAACACAGCAAAGGCCATCGACATGTGGACCACTCCAACAATTTTAACTCGTGGGAGTAAAATGGAGTATGCATGCCCTCTCTCTCTCTCTCTCTCTCTCTCTCTCTGTGCAATATTATTACTGTACATGTACCCCATGTCCCCATCTCTCGTCTCTACCATAACTAGCCTCAAGGGTGTGTGCTACCATGGACTTGTCTCAGGCAAAGACTCTTTTGTACCGTACAAGCTTACCATTTCTATAAAAGTAATTTTACAGTACTTGAGAAGGTATCAAAAATTTAATGTAAAATTTGTTATCTTATAGTACCTAGATATCAATAGGTATTAAATTTAGAATAGAAAAAATGATACCTTCTCAAGAATCGTAAAATTGTTTTTTCTCTAATAGAAATGGAGAGCGTTGTCCCTCCATTCCTTTGATAAAAAAAGAAGAAAAAATTCATGCCATTACAGTGTTCTCTCACTACTACCATCCACTAGTGATGATCAGTGCAGTGCTGTAGTAGCATGCAGCATCAGCAGCTGATAGATGCATGTAAAAGTATGCATGTGTTGTGTTTTGCTACCATACCAGTGTCTGGAAGCATTTGTCACTTCAGGCCAGCCTTTTGAAAGGCTTTATTAGCGCTTTACTAAACACGGTATGACATGTACTGGGTGGCTCCACCATAATGTCATGGCAAAATGGCAATGACAATGCACATTTTTCTTTTCCTTTTTTTTTCTTATTAGCTTCTATCTGAGCGATTTCACATTGCTCTGGTTCTGAAAGATTGGATTTTAACATTGCTCTGATTCTGAAAGATTAGATTTCGCATGCTTGATCTTGATCCTTGAGTACCTAGTTACTTGAAAAGCTACTATACTATTACCATGCTAGTAGCACATTGACAGGGTTCAGATCTCAACCATTAATCTGCATATATTAGGGATTAAAGAAGAAGGATGATACGATGCTCCTCATTATTCTAGTCAGTCTGTTGTGAAAGCTTTCGAAAGGGATGGAGATTTTGATGAGGCCCGCCTGGCTCACTTCTCAAGTGCCATGGAAGAATGGAAGCGTGCAAAACTCCACTAGTTCTTGCCATCCCAGTAGTATATTTTCTTTCATTTCACCTTCTTCAATTCCTGGAGCATTGTGCAAGTTTTGCACCCGTGCTTGCTTGACTGTATATCTTGTTTGTTTGCAGCTGGTAACTAGTGCCACATCTACCAAGAACCAAGATTGGATTGCCATGCAAGCCTGGAATATTTGGAGCTACTCACCCAGCTGTTGTATGTTACTATACTACACAACTGATGATCCTCAAGTTATTTATTAACTAATTTAGTGCTGTCTGTGATTTTCTTGTTCCAAAATAGTGTTGTTAACTTATCACTTTGGCTTGCATCAGTACCTAGCTAGTTGACAGCATTTTTTCTGTGGTTTGGTTTAAGTGGATTTGCAGCAGCCAGACAGATAAATGAGAAAAAAAAAGATGAACAGAAGGTCTCCACTATGTACAGACCACCACAGTGATTTGGTTCTGCCCAAAGAACCAGCTGGGCACAAAAGAAGAAGATGTGAAGCTGCACTTGTCCAGCTACACTCCTACACGGTTCATCATCATGTATCTACAAAATTTGTTGCTTGTCACTGCAATCATGAGTAGTAGCAACCATTATAGGAGGTACTCACTCAGAGTTCCAGGTGCTGCTCGTAGTAGAGCTCACTCATGCAGGGAGACAGGATCTCCTCCTCCAGCATCTTCAGGACAGCGCTCATCGATGGACGCTGGCCTGGGTCTGCATCGGTGCACATCGCAGCAATGTCGAGGATCGCCTCGACTGCTTCCACTTCCACATCACCGCAGTTCTCATCAATGATCTCCTCCAGCCGATGCTCCCCCGTCAGGGTGTTGAGCTGCAGAAGAAAGTTGGCAATTCAGATTACTTTTGTCACTTGTAAGATTCATAGGAGGGAGGGAATATAGAGAGGTTCTTCTTACCCAGCCAACAATGTTCAGTCCCTTCTTGAGGAAGCATGCATCTGTAGGCCTCTTTCCGGTCACCAACTCGAGCAAAAGCACTCCAAAGCTATACACATCAGATTTTTCAGTAGCATGGCCATTTTGCAGGTATTCTGTCCATATAAAGTTAAAAATGACCAATGTCAGTCTGGATGGAAGGTGCTCAACACAGATTTAAACAGGCAGCATTGGTGTTGTCTTAAAAAAGCATGATTTGTCTCGATTTATCTCCAGTAGCTTGACTACAAAGTAGTACAAACTACTACGAATCTGGATTTAGTACTAGGTGGTGTCTAATCGAATATTAGGTTACTATATTTTAGGACGGAGAAAGTGCTTAACAGTCATAAGCTTCTACTGTTAGTCTGTACTCTGTACAATACAAAAGGGGGAGCAGTAATTATGCAGGACAGCATGATCTTTTGTTTTGATTGAAAGCATCACAGTGTGGAATAGAGAATAAGTACCTGGTGCTAGGTATCCAAAAGTACCCGCGACAACAGTGGTAACGTGGGCATCATTATCTACAAGCAGCCTTGCAAGGCCAAAATCTGATACGCGGGGTTCCAAGCTTCTGTCCAGAAGGATGTTACTGGCTTTGATGTCCCTGTGCACAATCACGGGTGAGCAATCGTGGTGCAAATACGCCAGCCCTCGAGCAGAGCCCAGGGCAATCTTCATACGTGCATTCCAGTTCAATGGTTGATCATCCTGAGCATCTCCTGAAATCAGGGACAAGGCGTTTTTGAGCATCAGGTAATGTAAGAAGTTTTTGCACAATTGAAGCAGTTGTAACCATGATGATGAAACAATATGCAGCAAGATGCAAGAAAGACAATAGGCTTACCATGAAGGTAGCAATCCAAACTGCCCAGCTCCAAGAAATCATATATGAGTAGTTTGGCTGTAGGAAGACGGCAGTATCCTCGCAGATTGACAAGGTTAATGTGCCTAATGCTGCCCAGAATCTCAAGCTCCTTCTCGAAGGTCCTATCGCGCCCTTCACGGTTGAGATCAATCCTCTTGACAGCAAATGCCGTGCCATCATCCATCACCATCTTGTACACGGTACCAAAACCGCCACAACCGACCACATCCTCTTCATCAAGCAGCTCCAACCTTCTGATGATCTCACCTGATGAGTACGGAAGGTTCCACTGGTATGTCACGAGCTTCGCACCTAAGTCAGAACACCACAGATAGCAATTAGTTTCCATTAAGTGAGGGCCTGGACAGGCCGGAACGAGTGATAGCAGCTGTGTCGACTTTATTACCATCTGGGATAGTTTGCTTGTCCATTTTAACATAGCTTCCACCAATGCTCTTCTTCCTGGACAGAAGACATATCCAGAGGAAGCCTAGTACCGCGATCAATGCAAGAGCCATGGTTGACATTGAGCCAATCACAATGCCATTCAGGAAGTGCGATGTTTTGTTGTTGTTGATTGGTGAAACGCCTGTTTGCGACAGAGAGATGAAACCATCAGTTAGTCACACACACATTGCACCAAATTTGGTGAGAAGAGCTTCAACACTGAGAAGATGGCTTAGAAATGGAAGACTTGCCAGCTGAGGAGAGGGGATCAGAATGCGGCAACACGGCAGGAAACCCGAGGGTTCCACGGCAAGCCTTCTGGATGGGCAGTCCACAAAGCTCCAAATTCCCAACGAACCTGCAAATGCCATTGAATTGTCATGTGAAGAAATGCACCATGGCATTGAATACAGGTTGTGCTCAAGAAGTAGCAGAAATGCACAAATTTGTTCATGTTTGCTACAGTTATGCTCCCACATCATAAAGAGCAATGACACATCAAAGAAAGTAGAAAGGAAGATGGGCCCAAATCTAAAAGCTTACGAGCTGCTTTTGAAGGTTCCAAGGACACCAACATTTGGGATTTCTCCAGAAAAGAAATTGGTGGACAGATTCCTGCAATGCAAATAAGCATATGTTCTTTCAGAGATTTGCAACAGCATTTACTCGTCTGGTTTTAGCAATGCCGACAAGATGGCATAAGGAAATTTATACAGCAAGAAACTTACAGGAAACGAAGGTGAGTAAGGCTTCCAATGGACGCCGGTATTGTGCCCCTCAACAGGTTGCTGGACAAGTCCCTGCAGATGGCACGCATTAGACCAAGAATAAGCAGTGAATCAGATCAGGGTATTTTGCTAAGAACCTACAAGATTGTGAGGTGAATGAGCTCGCCAATCTCTGAAGGGATGCCTCCTTGTAGGTAGTTGGCTCTCAAGTAACTGCACACACACAGAGTAAATTAAACCTCCGCATTTCAGCTCTACAAAGTCATTAGCAGACAGATGGAGATGGAACCAAACAAGTACTAGATCGTAGCAGCATACATACATCGCTCTGAGCTCGGTGCAGTTCTTGATCTCAGAAGGGATTGGGCCATGCAAGCTGTTCTGGTGCAATGCTCTGAACAAAAGGGGTTAGAAATTAAAGAAAGACCAATGCGGATAGTGTAAATGAAGATGGTGTTGAAATGGGAAGTGTTGCACAAAAGTGGTGAAGAAGAAAAAATGTTACATTCTCTGCAGCTTGTCGAGCTTCCCAATGTTAGGTGAAATGATGCCCCCAAGCTGCATGTAAGGGAGATTTCTGGTAGAAAAGGAAAACATGAAAGAAGAGATTATTCAGGGGGCGAGGAATCCAATGAGCACATGGGTAGCCGAGCCATGAAACATTTTGCTTGAGACTTGAGAGAGAGATGCAAAAGGGAAAAGAAAAATGAAAGATAAGGCTAATTAATCTGGGTGCAAAATGGAGAAATGCAAGGAAGGAAAGATAGAGATAAATTGGAGACGGACATGGATTGGACCCTGAGGTCGGGGAAGGAGCAGGAGATGCCCTCCCAGCCGCAGGGGTTAGGGTCGGTGGGCTTCCAGGTCGTCAGCCGCTGGCTGCTGCCATTGAAGGAGAGCTTGAGCTCCAGCAATGCCTGCCCTGCAAGGAGCAGAAAAAACACAACTACCCCGGTGAGACAGCCAGATTGGAGGAAGCGTTCTCTCATCCATCCATCCATCCATCCATGGATGCGTAGTGCAGCGCAGAGAGAGAGAGGGTACCGTCCGGGGTGAGGGCCATGGAGGTGGAGCAGAGCAGTGAGGCAGCCATGGCGGTGACGAGGGCAGCGCACAGGCCCACCACCTGCCCCGGAGTCCCGTGGCGGCCGCCGCTCGTCGGCTCCATCTTCTTCATCTTGTTGCTTGTGCTGTCCATGGTGGCCTTGGCTTGGTCTCTCTCTCTCTCTCTCTCTCTCTCTCTCTAGAGTGTAGTGGGAGTGAGAGTGAGGGTGAGGGAGGCTTTTGCTGGTTGGATTTTGAAAGGTAGCGAGCGAGCCGAGGACTAGTCTGAGCTGCTGTCATCTGACATGTGGGACTCCAGCCTGACTCCCGGGCCCACATGTCGGCGAGTAAGGATGTGTGGTGGTAGCCGTAGCAATTTTCTACTCCAAAAGCCGCCAAACACGACACTGGTCGCACGCGCAAGCTACACTGAATTTTGCTTTCCTTTCTTTTTCTTTCTTCAGCACTCCTCCTGTATGTACAGTACAGACAAATTGTACCGCCTGTATATACATACAAATACACGTATGTAGGTATGTAAAGACAGACTTAAATACGTAGATACAGATACTACAAGCCAGGTAGGTACGTAACGTTGGAGATGTAAATATGTGAGCTACGGTACGTAAGCTTGTTGGTTGTGCGATGGTATACGATGAGGATCAGGAGGAAAGGCCGGATTGTCAAAAAATACAGACAGCTAGCTGACTGCAAATACTGCTGCATTGCCATTGAAGATAATTACTACATGAGCATCACTAGCATAGTAACCTGCCTGTACTAACAAGATGAGCACCATGTAAGTATAGTACTCCTTGCATGCATTAACTTAACTTTGGTGTGTGCAAGATCGAGGGAACAGCAAGACAGAGACAACAAAATACAAAATGACAAAAATAATGTTAGCAACTGGAGTAGCCGTTGATAATGGAATGACGATGGCCCACCACCACCAACACAATCCCGTTGAGTTGCTACTTCAATACTACTAGTACGTGTAAACTTGAAACAGTAGCTGAAGAACAAACAATAACTTGTTGATCATTTGATGAATGTTTCAAAACCACAGACACGCCCATACCAACTCCAATTCGATTCGATCCACATACACCCTTTTTAAAATAAAATAAGTTCAAACAAGATCGATCTGTCCTGAAACTCATCTGAGCCCAACGTTAAATTTTGCAACAACAAGACAAACGCAGGTGCAGTGAGAGCCGTACTAGATGCACCACGCATCGTCAGGAGTATTAAATTCTTCGTTACTGCTAGTAGAATCCAATGTTTTGTTGGATTAATCATCACAAGGGGTATACAGTACGTATTACCATTAGCTACTACTCCTCGTTACCGTCCTAGCTTGGGCCGTTGCATGCAGTGCAGCAGTGGTGACCTCCTGCGGTCATCTTACTCATCTACACTATCAAATAAGATTTTCTTTCAGTTTATGTTAGCGCATTTTTCTAACTGCTAATGTGAAAACTTTTTATATAAAAGTTGCTTTAAAATATCAAATAAATTTATTTATCTTCATTAGTTTCAAACACCTTAGTGTGTCGTGTACTCGTTAGGTCGTGCCGGCGATCGACACCATCCAATTCTCCCTCTCCCCGGTGAAGAGAGACATTGCCTTGCAGTTAGTAGTTACTTTTTGATACTCCCTCCGTTTCTAAATATTTGACTTCGTTAATTTTTTTTAAACATGTTTTACCGTTTGTCTTATTCAAAAAATTTAAGTAATTATTTTTTTCCTATCATTTGATTCATTGTTAAATATACATTTTATGTATACGTATAGTTTTACATATTTCACATAAGTTTTTGAATAAGACGAATGATCAAACATGTATAAAAAATCAACAGTGTCGGATATTTAGAAATAGAGAGAGTAATATGTTTCACACGGCTCGAAGACAATTTTATCGAGGGTTGGTGCGCGCGAGATCTGGTCGACTGAACGGTTAGGCTTAAATTTCGGTGAGTCTACTTGCACCTTTGAATTCAATTTTCAGAACTTGGGCTTTAACTTTGAGACCTTGCTATAAAGGTTTGTGGATGACAAAAACTAAATGTTGTTTATGTAAGTAGCATTTTGTCAATCAGGGTGAAGGTTTAGCAATTATCTGTCTTTAGGCTAGTGTTTCAGTTAGTTCTCTCGTTTTTCATTAAATTGTGCTTTGCAATTAAAAGTTATGTTGACTGCAAAGGTTGTAGCTTATTTGAAGCAAAGATTGGAACGGAAATTCTCATTATCTTAGAGTTACAGCTCTCCCAAACGTGTTGTTTTGCTCCTGTCAGTGTTGCCGACATGAGTCCCTTCGTTACGGGGCGATTTTGGGCTTTCGGTGGGCTCGTTTCAGCCCTAAGAAGAAATGATATGGGCCGGCCCATACATTCATAATACAGATTTACAATTACATTCATTCATCCCTAATGTAATTAATGTAGTCCAATTCCAAACTGGATCGTACAAGTATCATCTCTCTTCTTTCTGTCTCTGTTGTGTTCATCATGGAGTGGACACATGCATATGCATCAAGTAGTATATAGTAAGTATGAAAAGTCAGCGTACGTGTGTAGTAGCTGTCAGTGTCGTCAGACCGCCATGGCCGGCGGCGCGTCGGCGTTGTGCTTGGAGCTGGTCTGAAGAAGCTCAACGCCGCCGTGGTCGGCGATGTTCTTGGACCTGTACCAGAGCGCGCAGACCACGAAGTAAGCCAGGTTGGCGGCCGACATGGCGCCCACCACAAGGTAGAAGAGGTCGACGCGGCCCTTATCGATGTCCTGCGCCAGCCACCCCGTCGCCCGCTCCACCGCCGTCACCATCGCCCCGCTCGCGTAGCTCGCCACCGCCAGCGCCAGCGGCGACAGCGCCCCCGCCACGCTCCTCATGCTCTCCGGCGACTCCTTGTAGCACAGCTCGTTCAGCCCGATCGCCGCGAACGCCTCCGACAGCCCCGCCATCGCCTGCTGCGGCACCATCCACGCCCACGACGACGACGACCCTCCTCCCGCCCCGCGCCGCCTCTGCTCCACCGCCACCGCCACCGCCATCGTCGCCACCGACAGCGCCAGCCCGATCCCGATGCGCTGCAGCTGGCTGATCCCCTCCTCACGCCCCGTCACCCGCCGCAGCGCCGGCACCACCGCGCGGTCGTACACCGGCAGCCACGCCGTGAGCGCCACCATGTTGAACACCACCATCGACCCCGCCGGCACCTCGAACCCCGACCTCCCCACCCGCCGGTCCGACTGCATCACCTGGAACACCGTGTACGTGCCCAGCTGCGTCAGCATCACGTAGTACACGATCGACGACGACCACACCGGGATCATCCGCGCAAGCACCTTCACCTCCTCCACCTGCTGCACCGTGCACAGCCGCCACGGGTTCGCCGCCGCCGCGCTCATGCCGTCCACCACCGCGTCCTCCGCCGTCACCACCGCGGCCTTGTCCAGCCACCGGAACTGGTCCGTGTGCTTGATCTTGGCCACCAGCTTGCTCCGGTGCGGCGGATCGAACAGGTCGTCGGCAGGAGACGCCGGGGCAGGGAGGCGCCTCTTGCGGGCGGCGGCGACGAGCACCTGGGCGAAGCTGGTGAAGGGGCTGCCCTCGGGGCGGACGCGGACGTAGAGGCGGGTGCCCATGAAGAAGAGCGCGCAGGAGAGGGCCATGAGCGCGGTGGGCACGGCGAGGCCGATGGCCCAGTTGATGTTGCTCTGGAGGTAGATGATGAGCGTGGCGGACACCATCATGGCGATGGTGAAGGTGAAGTAGTACCAGTTGAAGAAGCTGGCGATGCCGCGGCGGCCCGCGGCGGTGGCCGGGTCGAACTGGTCGGCGCCGAAGGCGAGGTTGCAGGGGCGGATGCCGCCGGCGCCGACGACGAGGAAGGCGAAGGAGGCGAGGAGCGCGGCGAGCTGGCGGTGCGTGGGGCCCTGGCACGACGTGGACGAGGAGGAGGCACAAGGTGGGGGGTGGAGAGATGGGATGGCGGCGGTGAGGGTGAGCACAAGCATGCCGAGGAAGGAGGCGATGGAGGCGGCGGCGAGGGTGGCGTAGCGGCCGAGGTAGGCGTCGCAGAGGAAGGCGCCGAGGAGAGGGGCGAGGTTGGAGGTACCGGAGAAGACGTTGAGGAGGGTGGCGGCGGCGGCGCTGGGGATGTGGAAGACGGTGGTGAGGTACACCAGCAGGTTCGCCGTCGTGCCGATCGTCCCCAGCCTTTCGCATGTCTCGTTCCCTGATCCATCGTCTCGTGTCAAACTCCATCCCTTTTTTTTAAGAGAAAAGTAAGAATTACCCCCTAACTATTGGGTGAGTACGAATAACACCTCTAAAGTTGAAAACCACACATCGCTCACCTCAAACTTTCAAAACCGAACAAGAAACCCCCCTCCCCCACCCTCCCCGGGAACAATGTTGCGAGCGGTTTGGAGTTCGAATATTACACGTGGCACAGTCCACTCAGCAATATTTTTCTAAAAAATAGCATGCCAACTTGACAGAATCCACACCCTCTTTCTCTTCCCCCTCTCCTTCAGAAACGCGTGGCCGGCCCACCGCCGCCGCGCTCTTTAGAACGAGAGGGAGAAGAGAGAGAAATAGATGTGGGGATTCTGACAAGTGGGCCCGCTATTTTTTTTAGAAAAAAATTACTAACTGGACTGCCACGTGTGCTATACGAACTCTAAACTGCTCGCAATAGTGCTAGGGGGTTTCTTGTCCGGTATTGAAAGTTCGGGGTGAGCGATGTTTGATTTTCGAGTTTAGTGGTGTTATTCATACTCATCCAATAGTTCAGGGGTAATTCGTACTTTTCTCTTTTTTTATTTACAAATTATTATTTGCAAAATGGTATTATAAGATCTACTAGACATGGCATCATCTTAAAGGCCCCATTTGATATAGATTAGTGAGTGGATTAATTAATTATCGCACATTATTTACTTATTATTTGGATGGATGAAATATTGTAATAAATAAACTTAACAAAATACTCCTCCGTTTAGTAATAAGTGGTCTAAATAATGCAGTAGAAAAAAGTTTATAGAAAAATTGAAGTGTGCAGCGAATAATTTATTTCATAATCCGGTAAATAATTTTAAAAGAATAGGGAGTTGTCAGTAATTCTTTTATATATGTTTGACTAGAAAAAATGTCCGTGCATTACAACATGTAAATATTTTTTTAAAATTTTATTATTGCTATACGTTTTAGTTAGGATAAAATTTACTTTAGGAATTCTCTTGATATTTTTTCAGAAAATCATGAGTTGCAATTATTAGTCCATATTTCATCTCAAGTTAGCATGCAAGTTTTTTTAAAAGATTTGTTATACGACACCTTTTATGCTTCCAAAAGGAAACAAGCTTAAAAACCGGCTCAAATACAGATGGCATACCAAAATACCACAAAAAACATCTTCAATTAAAGAAAACAAACTTAAAATACAACTCAAACACGGATATGTATTTCCAAAAACGAAAAAACTTAAAAACCAACTTAAATATGGATGACATAATAGTAGAGAAATACTCCTCTATGCAAATGATAATTGTTTTCCAAGGTCTTAAAAACTGCACCGTGCAGATGATAATTTTTTGGGGGTGCTTTGGAACGCATATGAACCCTTTCCCTACTTCTACTGGAATTGAAACGGTTTCAATGGGGGGAAAGAAAAGAAAAATCAGTTTGAAACCAGTAGGTGGTTGAAAAAGCAAAACGAAAAAGAGAGAGGTGCTGAGATTGGTACTACCACGCTGGGCTGGGCTGAGAAGAGGACACTTCCCTAGCGTAGTGCAGTTGGGTAACTTTAATGCAATTGATTGTTGGTGGTGCCATCAGGCATGTGCAGCTGCAGTGCACAGTGCTTCTATCTTGTCTATCTTCTTTCTTGCTTTCTTCTTCTTCTTTTCTTCTTCTTTCTACCTCCATGGCTCCTCTCCATCTGCCTGCTTCATCGGTTGCCTTTGGACTAACTTGCTTCCTTGATTGTATAACTTCACCACATTTACCATCTAACTTCTCTACTAAGCTTTTATTTTTTCATTGACGTTTAATTGGGAAAAAAGAGATGGAAAAAAAAGAGGAAGTGTGTACTTTGGTGTATGGATGAAGCAATAATGCAAATCCAGCGAGCTGAAGCATATATGCGCACAAATTGCGTATGAATTGATAGCTGAGATTTGGAGCCAGCAACTAACTAAAAGGAAGAGATCTAGCTAGTGATGTAGGAGACTATGCACTTCACTAAACTACAGGAGGTCATCATCTGCTATAGCTAGCTGCAGCCATGTTGGATGTCCATTTCCATCTTACTTTTTTTTGTGTTCAAAATAAAAACATACAGTACATGCATGCTCAAAGAAGAGAAGAGTAGGATCCAAACCGGAGAGAGTTAAAGGAGAAGAACAGAGCTGAGGGTGAGGAGCTAATTAAGAGCTAGGGAGGCCGGGAGGATATATATATATATATATATAACCATGGAGGAGCTAGAAGATACAGTAGTACATACCTATGACGTACGGCATGACCTTCCATCCATGGTACCGGACGGCTTGCTCGCCATGGCCGGAGATGTGCTGCTGCTTCTCCGGCGCCAGCTTAGTTTGCTCCTGCGACGGCGCCGGCGGCATACCTTGTGCTTAGCTAGATTTGTCCGTGTGAATAATTTATGTAAGATTAGGCCTAGGAAAGAAAGAAAGAAAGAAAGGATGGATGAAGAAGAAGAGGTCTCCGGCCGGCCGGGCGCCGGCTCATCCCTGCCTCCACCTGCCATTTATATACTACAACTACAAACTTACAAACCTACTGGACTAGTATATCTCACCTCCAAATCCAAATAATTTCACGTATGATATATGCGTGCGTACGTATATGTATGTATACGAGTGTGCCACGTACGTACGTACGTATACAAGTATTTATGGGGGCATGACATGAATGGGAATGAATAGACGAGCAGAGGATCTACCTACAGTAGAGGAGTAACAGTAATTTAGCAATGCTACTCAGGAACTCATGGACAAATAATTGAAGGCCGGCAGGAGTAGGAGGGCGTAGCCAACAAGATGCTGTTCCATCAGTCTAATTTTAAGTATGATTGTGGGTTTTTTTTTAATATTTGACCGTTCGTCTTATTTAAAAAATTTATAAACAAATTTTAAAAAATAAGCCACACATAGAATACTAGTCATATTTTATCATCCAATAATAATAAAAATATTAATAAAAAAATTTAAATAAGATCAACTGCACTTAAAATAGGACAGAGGCAAACCCTCCATATTTGCAGGATGTTAATGTGAGATGACAACGTTGACACATATGTATGATGATTAACTACCCATTACATACTGCTACTGTACTCCGATCCTGATGACTTGCTAATCCATTTGACATCAATTCAATGCTTTCATATATTTGCGATTGTAATTGCTGATTGACCTGGCAATTGCTCGTTTTTTCCCGGAAGCAGAGGTACATCTGTAGTTGCCATACTTGCATGATTCAAGGAAGGAAGTGTGTGTACCTGTACGTATCCCCAACTAACCAACTGCCTGCTTATGGCGACCTTCAATTCCTTCCTACCACTAGATATGATCTCTCTTCAATTATATGTAGTTTCCACTTTCTTAATTAACAACCACCTTGGATTTTCTTTGTCACTGCAAATATTGCTCCTCGATCGTTTTCTTTGTTTTGTTCAGCTCCTTCACTCTTTCTTTTGTTGTCTAAATTAAAGAAAGATTAATTTCTTAGCTAGGTTAGCTGCCATGCATGCATTCTGAATCTGAGTGAGATATCATGCATGCATCACTTTCATTTTCGTGTGGAGTCCGCAGCTCGTGGCCCTCGGGGCCGCAATATTAATTTATGAACCAACGCATGGGCTAGCTGCTTGTCACTTCACTCCACTCACTTTAGTTTATAGAGTGCATTTCTTAACATTTTCCACGATATATATATATATGCATTCATTTCATATATAGGTTGCTGTGACGGTTGCGACCTTTGCCTGTTATTTTTCACCGGTGAAACAAGCAATATTAGTACACCAACCGCCGGTCAACCTATACTAAATTAGTATACAATACGTTTAAAATGGAGGTTGGGGCTGCGCTTTTGTTAACGTCGAAAACAAGCATAATTAATTAAATGGAGTATTAGCTATTGTAAACTTGGAAATTTGATTTGTCAAAACTTTTGTATATTTTTTATTAAAAATATACTGTTTAGCAGTTTAAAAAGTATGCTCACAAAAAATGATAGAGTATCTCACCCCAGCTTCTCTTTAGATCACAGCCGCCTTAGGCTGTGTTCAAATGTAAAGTTTGAAAACTTCTTCCCCATATAAAACAAAGCGACACATTAACACACAATTAATTAAGTATTAGCTAAAAAATAAAAAAAAATTAAAATTATTTTTAAAGCAACTTTACTATATTTTTTTTAAAAAAGTAATGTTTAATAGTTTAAAAATGTGCACATGAAAAATGAGAAAATAAAAGTTATGAGCTTTTCCTCCCAAATGCACCCTTAGTTAAGAAAATTTCAATATATATGGACAATATTCTATAAACTGTAGGTAGCTACTCCACCTCATAATCATAAATGAATACACTGCTAGCTTTGAATGAGAGAATGTAGCAGATTGTTTTTAGTCTTCTCAACTGTTCATTAGGACCAGTACTCCTTCCGTTTTAAAATAAGTGTAATTTTACACGGTTAATGTGCAACGTTTAACCGTTCGTCTTATTTAAAATTTTTTTATAATTAGTATTTTTATTGTTATTAGATGATAAAATATGAATATTATTTTATGTGTGACTAATTTTTTTAGTTTTTCTACAAATTATTTAAATAAAACGAACGGTCAAACGTTAGATACGGATACCCACTGTACTTATTTTAAATTATTTTAGGACGGAGGTAGAATCTATCTATCTATTATCTATCTTCTATTATTATATACTAAAAGTCCATTAAACTTCCTACAAACGCTCTCAAGTTACCACATGGCGCTCTAATAAATTAGAGAAAATCCTGTAAATTCTAAGAAAAAAGCAAAACATCTACCCCTTGATTTTCACTTAAATTGGTGGGTCCAATATTATACACCGTTAGATAAAATTGATCCTAAAATAAACCAAATACTATGGGTCCCACCTAACTCACGTACGTACATGGGTATGCAGTACGTACGCCTCCTTCCAATTATTTTGGTATGTAGTATGTACGCCTCCCTCCAATTATTTCTTCCTTTTTCTCTCTTCTTTTTTCCATTTATATAATTGATATATATATTCTAAATAAACATAATTTACAAACAAAGAATATACCATCATATAATTCTTTATAAACACAGTTAACTAAATTAGCTCTACAATCTTTGAAAATAAAATTTACACCATTATATGTTTACCCATTAAATCAATATAATTTCCAATTAAACCGGTGTACTCATTAATTTGTACTATTATTTTCAAATAATACACTATTTTAAAATAAAGTTTACACAATTATAATGTGTACTTATCAAATAAATAATTTAAGATCTATATTAACTAATTATACGTGCACTTAAACAGATGGACCCATTATTTAAATCATGGGATCTTTTTTTTTATTAATTTGGACTATTATTCTCAAATAATGTACTATTTTAAAATAAATTCTACACCATCATATTGTGTACCCATTAAATTAACAATTTAAAATATATATTAACTAATTTACATTTACACTAGAACCGGTGGACCCATTATTTAAATCAACATATCTATTGTTAATAACTAAAGTGTCCAAAGTTCTCTTTTTGGTCCGCTGCACAATGCACGTCTACACCTTTGCCTTTCGCACGTGTGACAAAGCATCGTGTCTGAGGCATCTTAGGTGATCACGATCGCTGCAACGCTACCGCTTTTGTTAATAAAAAATCTTAAGCCACCACATATATGTCAACTGTTAAAGATTTTTAGAATGAGAAAACAACGAGTTCTCACCTACATTATTTAGAAACATTAGAAAAACAATGTCCCCTCCACCTCCCTCTCCAATCACATGTGCATAACACTGTTACACTGCCAACCCATCTCTGGCTCGAGTTGTATGCTATTCATTCCTCTCCAATCTCCTCCCTATTTTCAGCATAATATTAACACATATTAATAGAATTCGTACTAGGATAAGAGTAATAAGGGAGTTTTAAGGCCCTATTTTTTTTATTGATTCCATCTTTTGCATTTTCATTTGCACGCTCCACGCTTTTCCAAGTTTATAAATGGTGCTTTTCTTAAACGACTTTTTAACTATTTAGAAGTTAATTCATTTGTTTATAATCTCAAATAGCTATCACATAAATCAGATAATTCATCAATTTCTGTTGTCCTAAACCCTAAGTAGTACATATTTTTTTCGTGCGAATCATGGTGATCAACGAATAATCAAAGTGGTAACATGAATCTTAAGAGCTACTATGAACAATTGCAAATATGTGTCAAAATTATTTGCTATTAATTAGACATCTAATGGTTTGCTAGCAACATATTTAATTTCTCTCTACATGTATATAAACATGGACAAAGCTAGAATGAATATTAACATATATCCCATACATATATATTACATGTTAATATTCTCATTACATGTGGTAAGTCCATTAAAATTTCAAATACCCTCAAGCTACCACTTGGTGCTCTAATAAATTAGAGAACATATTAGAAATTCTAAGAAAAAAAGCAAATTATCTATTACTTGATTTTCACTTAAATCGGTGGGTTCAATATTATAAACCATTAGATTAAATTGATCTTAGAAGAAACTAAATACTACAAGGTCCCACCTCTCCACCTTCGATACGCACCTACGTACGCGTGGGTACCTATGCTTCCCCTCCCTTTTATCATTTTTCCCTTTCTTCTTTTCTTCATGTATACGCTTCCCTCTCTTTCTTACTATATCATGCGCCTTCATGAGACGATTTAATCACAAGAATTTTGAGTATCTTGCTCTCACATTTTTAATTTGTAGCCATACTACAAGCAATATATAGTTTATTATTTACTCGAGAAAATAACATGATTCAAAAGTCGTAAGTACTTAATCCATCTCCTACTTAAAAATTTGTGAATGGATTTTTAAGATACTTTAAGAAAAATAGAAACCTTAAATTATTATAAAATTACATTATCCGAACTTTAGTTTTCCCTTAATCTATGAGACAAAATCTTTGAACAAACAATAAAAATCTTACCTTTCAATAATATAAGTGCCCGCGCATACGCGCGGGCCACCTTCCTAGTTGGTACTAATGAACAGTTGAGAAGACTAAAATTTTTCACTAGTAGAATATTCTAACGAAATATTGTCCTGATGAATAAATATTGAGAAACTATATGTTTAGCCATCAACAACGATCAGATCTAAAGTCCTACATACTCCACAACCTTAAAGTTCATCGTCATAATAATGATAATGAAGTTCATTACATAGTTCAAAGTCCAGCGCATGATTCCCTCTTACTCAACTTAAATAGATGAAACCGATGTAGCGAAATTCGGCCTTGCCGGCCAGCTCGATTTTGGAGGTTTCCCGGCCGGTATTCGGTCGCCGGGAAGGATTGGATGCGGATGCAGCGGACGAACACCTTCTCAGCTGCATCCAATTCGCACGCTCGTACGTTTCTCCTTCAATTTTGCTTTTCTACTCCTTCTTGTTCAATGGAATGGGCTTTAGTTTCTACCTGTACTACTGGACTGGGCCAACCAAAGGGGCCCGTCTACTGCCCATTATTCTTTTTCTTTTTCTCTTTTTTAATTATATAAAGTGTTTACACTTTACTAGTAGTAGTTAGTATTTCAAATACTTGGAGTTTTTACACTTTAAAGTGTAAAAGAAAAATCCATTTTTTATATTCATGTACACTTTATTGTGGTCCAAGTATTTGACTGGATTTTTTTTTCTTTTTGACGCAAAAGGGGAATGAATAGTTGAGTCCCATCCTAGCAACCATGGTGTGCCCATGCTACAGACAACCATGGGCTTAATCACAAAGCTGACCCCTAGCTACAATAAAGCTTTATGATTGCAGCCACGTCGCATCTCCACTGCATAAGTGCAGATTGCAGTGTTGGGTGGAGTTGTTAGGCAGGAATGGATTGAAATTTCTTGCTTAAATAAAATAATTTGTCCGTTGGCAAGTGATTTTCCTGCTTAATTTCGGACCACAGTATCTTGGTCCCAATTGTGATCTTTGATGAAGATCACCATCGGTCATTCACTGCAAGATGGTGTCACTAGCTAGTCGATCTCATCGCCATATATATTCCATCGATCCCAAGATTAGGACTCTGCTTTAATGACATCTCCACACTTTGCCACACAAACTTCTGTATAATGTGCCAAGACACTCGTGTTAAGTTGCGTCAAAGCAACGTGTCTACGACGTATGAGCCTATTGGATAAGACCGAGTTCTTTCCAGCTACACAAAACGACAACTTACTTCCTTTCTGATAGTATGTTTTCCAAACCGCTAAACGACATGATGCATTTTTTTTAAAAAAAATAGTTTATTGTTAAGTTAATAATAATTAATGCTCAATTAATTATATACTAACAATTTATCTTATTTCACGTGCCACCAAGTTACTCTACCAAATCGTTACGTCAAACGCAGCCTAAGACCGTGTGGCACATCGTATCTGTTACATGAAACGCTAATTAACTTCAATTCGATTGATCAAACTTGCTAGCTAGTCACACGTGATCGAGACAAAGTTTGGCACTGATCAGTTAACCAAACAGGGACATATTATTGCTACACTTCAGACGAAGCAATTGTGGTAGGCGGGTGAAAGCTAGCTTTTCCCAGTCTCTGACTGGTGTTAGCGATGATGGAGGAGTTTTAAGTGGCCTGGTTCTCTCTTCGGGTAAATAACAGGTTCAGTGTTCGGGTGTTGCCAGCATCCTAGATCGATGTTGTATTCTCTTTTTTTTTTTGTATTCTCTATGGAAGGTGGACTTCACTTTGAAGTTTCTACTCCACGGTTGGGATATTTGGGTGGTTTGAGACAGTTGTCCGTCATAATAAGTTAGAGTTGCTTGTCTATTGTGATGAGCTTGGTGCAGTGATGATCTATGTCGGGTCTTAATACACTATAACAAATGGTTTTCGCGGACACCCGATGATCTCTTGACTTTTGCACGCGGGCTGAAAGCAAATCCACCTCTTCCTCAACCATCTCCATCATCTCAGCAAGACAGAAGTTGATTTGCAGCCATTCAAGTGCTCCATCGTTGAAGGTTGGTTGCTCTTCGGATTCACCCTTCCTGTTGTTCCCTAACAGAAGAAACCATACCGGGTTTGTCATTCGGGTTGAGCTCGGACCACCTGCGCAATTTCGGTTGACAGGGTCGATGTTAGAGCTCCTTAGATTCAATGATGAGCCTCATGGGGATCCTTCGCTGAGTCCGGTGACGCACACACCAAAATCTACGGCTCAGCAACAAACCTCAGTCTTGTGCCGTTTCCGTAGATGCAGCCGATGGGGATTAACGGTTTGCCAAGCGGAGTGCACATCTTTTGAGGCCCAGGATAGCAGTCGTCGCGGCTTCGCCACAGATCCCTGTTGACTTGCTCCTTTTTCTGCTGTTAGGTTATTTCAGGAAGATTGCTTCTGTAGTTCAGTTAACCCTCCCTTCTCAGGGGTGGCTCTTTTGCTTTCAATTTTTATCCTTGGTTATGTAACAGGGTTTATCCCCTAATTCTATTCTTGCTTAATAAAGTTGATGTGTTTTTTTTTAAAAAAAGCAAATCCACCTGCAAAAATACATAGGGGATCCCTGTCAAGACCCGCTAGTGAAAATAATTTCTTGTAGGTGTTCGTCTTACGAGGACCACCTGTAAAAATAGATCCATTTTTACATGCGGGTCTCTTAGACAACAACACGTGAAAATACACGTCTGCCTGCTAGAAATAAACAACTATTGATATAAAATCGGGCTAGGTGCACGCAAGGGTAGTGACACGCACCAAATCCCCAGCCCTCTCCCACACATCGAATCCACCGGTCCTCTCTCCCTCTCCTCTCCTCACTAGCTCCCCCCCATCCGTCTCAAATGTCAATCTCAACAATAGGAGCAACCACCTCTCCCCTCTCCTCTCTCTAACCTACGGATCGGTTGGTGATATGAAGAGGAGGCATCCATGGGACCTGGGAGTGGCGCATCCAACGTCCTCGGAGGCCAGGTGCGATAGATCGATGGAGGCCGGCTTGGGAAGTGGTGGATCGATGACAGGCGCAGCAGAGCCTGATGGATACTACGTCGGCGGTCGCCAAGTGCCGCGAATCGATGGTGGCGACATGCTTGGGAGGCGGCGAATTAATGGTCGTGGGCCTAGGAAGCAGTTCAATCTACCACGGTCGTTGGGACCGGCGAAACGATGATGACCTGGCAGTTCCGCCAGTCCCGACAGGGCTTGGGGGATCCAACCACGACACTAGATTGTCGTGGCAACGACGATGACTTTATCATTGTATTTTGCAAATGAGGATCGAGGCCAAAACACTTTTTTCTTTTACCATTTCTTTCAGTGTCTCATCGGTTGCCCATATTCTCTAATAAGCCAAAACATTTAATAGGGAATAAAATTTAATTTGTAGGTAAAACTTTTGTATATTTATTGGTAGCGACTTAAGAGTCAGTGCTAAAAAAAATTACGTTAAAAATATCTTAAAATCAAGTTAAAAAATTTAAATTTTAGTTTTTCTTTAGCTTATTAGACCGACCAATGGGACTCTCAAATATCTTGTGTAGTCAATTGTTTTAAGTCTTTAAGTACATGCTTGAAAAAAATCGATTTTTTCGCCTTATTAAGGAGGTCGTATGAAAAATCATTTTTTATACGCGTGGTTAAGGTGCACGCTTGTAAAAAATTGTGATATCCAAAGATAACTAGCATGGTGGCCCGCGCAGATTGCTCGGCTAACATCATTATATTTTCTCTCATATAATAGCATATATGTTTTCTCATTATATTATTAAAATATATTACAATGACAACATAATTTTAAATTTTGCAATAACTTTACGAAACTACTAATGTGTAATAACTACTCTAGTCTCCTCTTCTAATATTCCTTATTTTTTTAATTCCGAATTTTCGTTATTTTTAAATTGTATTTCTATATAGACTCTGCTTTTTCTTTTTCTCCGATTAATGTGAGAATTTCTAGGCCATGAGAGCGAACGTGGAGGCTCTTTTTTCTATTTCTTTAATAATATAATAGATAGATAGATTGGCTGTTGGCGTTTGTGGCAGGTCTACGAAAAGCCATTGGAAATATCTGCTTGCAGTAGTGGTGGACTTGATGCCATCAGAGTTTTTTTTCTCTGTTTTTCTCTCCATATAGTTGTTTTTATGGTTCTCCTCGCTTTAGAATTATTTTCCGGTTTTTTCCTATAAAGTGAGTTAGTAACATTTTTCTTGTTAACATAAAATAGGAAGGCGATTGTACGTAGTATTGGGCTATTGGCTTGCCGTGGAACGCGTGAGAGTGAGGAGGAAGAAGAGATTATAGTGTTTTTGCGTCTGATACATACAGATATTATACTCCTACTGTGTATGGTGATGCATCGATCGATGACGTACCTCTAAATCTATCTACCATCTACAGTAGAGTGATCGATTGTGATAATAAAATTAATTAAACCTTGGAGGCTATGGTGTTGGCGGTTCCGGGCTGATGATGATGATAATCCGGCAGCTCGACGTGGTCGGCGATGGTGGTGTTCTTGAACCTGTACCAGCGGGCGCAGAGGAGGAAGTAGCAGACGTTGGCCGCCGCGATGGCCGCGACGGTTAGGTAGAAGAGGTCGAGGCGGGCGTGGTTCAGATCCTGCGCCAGCCACCCCGTGGTCCGGTGCACCGCCGCCACCATGAAGCCGCTCGCGTAGTTGGCCAGCGCGAACGCCAGGAAGAAGAGCGCCCCCGCCACGCTCCTCATGTTCTCCGGGAACTGCCTGTAGTACAGCTCCGTCTGCCCGATCGCCGCGAACGCCTCCGACATCCCCGCCGCCACCTGCTGCGGCACCAGCCACAGGAACGACATCTTCACTCCCACCGCGCCCAGCCGGCGCCGCCGCTGCTCCACCGCCGCCGCCACCACCATCGTCGCCACCGACAGCACCAGCCCCACCCCGATGCGCTGCAGCTGGCTGATCCCGCCCTCCTTCCCCGTCACCCGCCGCAGCGCCGGCACCACCACCCGGTCGTACACCGGGATCCACACCGTCATCGCCATCATGTTGAACACCACCATCGACCCCGCCGGCACCTCGAACGCCCACCACCTCGTCAGCCGCCGGTCCATCTGCAGCGCCTGGAGCACCACGAACGTGCCCAGCTGCGTTACCACGATGAAGTACACGATCCCCGCCGACCACACCGGGATGATCCGCGCCAGGCACTTCACCTCCTCCACCTGCTGCACCGTGCACAGCCGCCACGGGCTCGATCTCGACTCCGGCGTCACCACGGCGGCCTTGTCCAGGCACCGGAACTGGTCCGTGTACGCGATCTTGGCCACCAGCTTGCTCTGGTGCGGCGGGTCGAACAGGTCGTCGGCGGAGGCCGGTGCGGGGACGCGGCGCTTGCGGACGGCGGCGACGATGACCCGGGCGAAGCTGGTGAAGGGGCTGCCCTCGGGGCGGACGCGGACGTAGAGGCGGGTGCCCATGAAGAAGAGCGCGCAGGAGATGGCCATGAGGGCGGCGGGGACGGCGAGTCCGATCGCCCAGCTGACGTTGCTCTGGAGGTAGATGATGAGGGTGGCGGAGAGCATCATGGCGACGGTGAAGGTGAAGTAGTACCAGTTGAAGAAGCTGGCAATGCCGCGGCGGCCGGAGTCGGTGCGCGGGTCGAACTGGTCGGCGCCGAAGGCGAGGTTGCAGGGGCGGATGCCGCCGGCGCCGACGACGAGGAAGGCGAAGGCGGCGAGGAGAGCGGCGAGCTGGCCGTGTGTGGGGCCCTGGCACGACGACGAGGAAGAGGAGGCAGTGCAAGGTGGGGGGTGGAGAGATGGGATGGCGGCGGTGAGGGTAAGCACAAGCATGCCGAGGCAGGAGGCGAGGGAGGCGGCGGCGATGGTGGTGTAGCGGCCGAGGAAGGTGTCGGAGAGGAAGGCGCCGAGGAGGGGGGCGAGGTTGGTGGTGCCGGAGAAGAAGTTGAGGAGGGTGGCGGCGCGGACGCTGGGGAGGTGGTAGACGGTGGTGAGGTACACCAGCAGGTTGGCGGTGGTGCCGATGGTGCCCAGCTTCTCGAACGTCTCGTTCCCTATCACGTATGGCATCGACTTCCATCCTCGGTACCGGACGCTGCTGATCACCTCCTCCTCCTCCTCCTCCTCGCCGCCGGTGATCTTCTTCTCGCCCGGCTGCTGCTGCTTCTCCATGGCTGCTGCTGCGTCCATGATAGATCTTGATCTTGATCGAGTAGAGTAGAGTAGCTAGCTAGATAGAGGAGCTTGCATGCAGGGAGGAGTGCAAGGAGAGATGAGTGAGTGGAGGCCTATAAATAAGCTTAGCAGAAGCAGAGTCCAGCAAGAGACAGACAGACACAAAGATATTGATTCGATTCAAGGGCATGTATAACGTCGACTGAACTGCATGAACAGAGTGTAATTTAATTGTTGTGAGATTGCCTTCCTTCCACATGCACAGTGCTCAATTAAGTACCATATGCTCACTGCAAAAGTACTTAAATAATGGTGCCATTTTTCTTTTAAAAAGACTTTTCATGCATGAGTTTCTTACAAATACTACTTTTTTTGGATAATTAATAATTTTAATTCATTCCTTCGTCTGTACTCTCAAATAATTAATTACCAGGGACCATTTATCGCAAATCACGAATAATCATCACAAATCATCCATCCACCTGTAAATCTGTCTTCCTGCGCATGATAGTGTATACTTAAGCACGAGTCAGAGACCAAATAATTGAGGCTGCAGGTTAATTAATTAATGGGAATTTGGGGAGCTTGTGGATCAAGCTAATATATGGTAGCTGTACCGTGTGATTTTGCTACACTCTAGCTTAGTTCGTCCGATAGTTTGGGCAGGGGGGTCGATATGATGTAATTAAGTTGATGTCGGCCAGTATCAGGATATACACATAGATTAGTCAAAACGGTGTTAGTAATTTTTTGGCCGGAAACTGTATATGGATGTGTATGTGTACAACGTCATTTTCAGTTAACTTTATTTGACCAAAGGAAAAGAAGGCTTAATTGGTACTTCCTCCGTTTCACAATGTAAGTCATTCTAACATTTCTTATATTCATATTGATGTTAATAAATCTAGATAGATGTATATGTCTAGATTCGTTAACATCAATATGAATGTGAAAAATGCTAAAATAATTTACATTGTGAAACAGAGGAAGTACTAGCAAATGGTGGTTAGTTTGAGTATGAGTGCTACTGATCAAGTGTGGAGTCAAGATGACCGCAGCTGGTGAATAGTACGTAGGGATGGATGTATTCCGGCGGCAAGTGTACATTATTTATTAATTACTACTCCTATTATCAATCATATATAGTATACTCCAGCAATGACAGTCAAAACAAGTTGCAGTACTAGTAGTAGACAGAGAGAGATATTACTACGTACAGACTAGCTAGAGAGTACCGATGGACTGCAGATTATTCTGCTTTCAGATTTCAACGTCAATGCAAAGCAATTTACTACAGTAGCTATACTGTATATACTGTCAATTAATCAGCTGATTTTGTTTTCCCGGCCGGTCCTTCTCTAGCTACGATTTCTTTTTTTTTAAAAAAAAATGGACGCTACCTTAATTAAATTAGCTTGCTCGTGAAGCTAGATACATACTTCTACTCATTACAAAATCTCAGTTTCTGCACATGTGTTTATTAGTTACTCTAGTTACTACTCAAACTGGCTTGCTAATTACTCCAGTCTTTAGCCGCCTGCGGATATATCGGTCCTGCCGGCTGCTAACTGGGTAGCTTAGCTAGTCGATATCATCAACTTGCTGCAGCGAGCGCGGCAACTGTACGTATATATACATACGAGTGCTTCTTAATAATTAATTAAATTAGTTTGACTTTGCTAGCACTGCCACTATATATGGAGTATACAGTGCAACTGGATAGTACTCTCCTCCGTTTCAAAATGTTTAACACCATTAACTTTTTGATATATGTTTGATCGTTCATCTTTTTCAAAAAAATATTGTGAAATATGTAAAACTATATGTGTACACGAAAGTATATTTAACAATAAATCAAATGATATGAAAAGAATAAATAATTACTTAAATTTTTTGAATAAGATGAATAGTCAAACCCGTACTAAAAAGTCAACGGTGTTAAATATTTTGAAACGGATGGAGTAGCTATTAAGTTTGTCGCATGCATATATATGCGGCGGCCGAATTAAGTCTGACGCTAGCTGATCCATCCATCGACGCGACTCGATGGTCATCGATCGATCCGATGAGTCCTCTCCTTCCTAACTTAATTATATACTGCTACAGTACTTCTTCCTCTTTATATTTGCCAATTACAAACAAAATTTGAGGTGAAGAATTCTACGGAACTCTTGATTGAGTAGTAATTTATATCATGCGTGCTATAAAAGTTAGTCGATAAAATGGAAAGATACATCTCAATCGCTATAGCCATTTATCAACTTAATATATATATACTTAAAAGAACAGAAGATATATACTTATTTGATTACAACAGAAGAACACTTGATATTTTCAGAAAATTTAAAGTTGATGACCTGGGAACCAAGGTCCCCATTCCCCATTGCCCATGAAGAAGCCACATGTCCTCCAATATGACTTAACATTTTTTCGAGGTTTGTGTGGGTTTGTGATACATGGACTATCTTGAATAAAGAAGAATGAAGCCCACCTAGGAAAATAAGTTATTTTTTATGCAGATATATTAAGAGTCTTGCCTGTAAAGTTTATTATAATTGTCATGTCATTATACGTTTTGTTTGTAAATATAAATGGGTGTGTGTAGAAAAATGGTTTGTGTAGTGTGACACGTACCACCGAGTTAGAGAGATCGATATGGGGCGTCCTTGGCTTGTCTCCTTCATCCTATACTAGCTAAAGGCCATGTATGTTGCAAAACAAATATTATATTTTTTTTGAGAGAAATAAATATTATAAGTGATAAAGCAAAAGCAAACGTTATAAGTTTATAGTATAGTTAGTTGATTAGGTATATGATGTCATATCCAAAGCAAAAGTATACACGTGTGGGGAACTTATGATCCTACATGTGAGTTTAATTATGGCGTTGGAACGGACTCAAACATCACTACTAGCATCATATTATGTAATTTAAAAATTGAACAAATTATATATGAGTTGAGTCCTAGCTACTCTTGGGCAGGAATCCCGCAGGATGAAAGCGATGAGTAGCTTCTGGATGCAGCTAGCCCAGGTGCGCATGCATGATCGATGGATGATGCATCCATCCTATATATCCAAGCCACCGATCGATCGATGGAGTATATACTCCCTCCATCCTAAATGTTTGACACCGTTGACTTTTTAAAATATGTTTGACCGTTCGTCTTATTCAAAAAATTTAAGCAATTATTAATTCTTTTCCTACCATTTGATTCATTGTTAAATATACTTTTATATATACATATAGTTTTACATATTTCACAAAAGTTTTTTGAATAAGACGAACAGTTAAACATGTTTAAAAAAGTCAACGGCGTCAAACATTTAAGGAAGGAGTTAGTATATGTGTGTACGCGCGGCGGCCTGTCGATCGATCGATCCCCAATAAACGTACTGCAGGATAACAACAAACCTAGAGTAGCTTTTAATTTTCTCCTATCATACATGCATCATCGATGGATATATACTCAACAAGTAGCTAGCGCGCGTGGCAGTGGACAGGAGGATGATGGTCCGGATCGATATATATAGACTACCGATTGATCGATCGATCGACATGATGTACAGTACACTAGAGCTAGTGCACATCACCGTCGTCGTCGTCGATCAATATGCACGATCGATACAGAGATAGATTTGCATGTCTCCAGACACATCTCTTGGTATTTTACGTATCATATCTTTATATAAAATATATATAAATTAATATGAGATATATTATTCTATAAACGTACGAAGCTTAAATTCAATTTGTGTAAGTTATAGTTATTGCATATGTTTGTTGAGAAAAAAATATATCACATATTAATCTTGATATTTCTTAAATATTTTAACGAATATTATTAAGATGCATGCATGATACGACGTCGCGGGAGATAGAAACATTTTTCCCTATGTGTTGATACGGCGGTTGAACATGCATGCATGTTGGCATTTTCATGAGATAGATCTAGCTTTGACTCGATCGACATGACTTGTCCGCATGCTTACGTGCACCACTGCCACAGTCACTCTCTCCTGACCATCGTCTCTATAGTCAAAACCTGTCACTGCTGGCCATTGAGTCGTAAGCTGGATATCGGCAGGCATGCCGGCCTGTCTGCAGTCTCGATCGATCGCCATGCATATATATACGCATTAATTACATTATATTGATCGATCTGTACATATGTATACATGCATGCTAGCTGTACTTGTATTTGTATGGATCAATCTGAACGTATGTACATGCTCGATGCCTTCAGTTTCTCCCTTTCACAAGAGCAAGTGAGAAGAATCTATCTATCTTATTAGCTATCTTGTGAAAGTTGTAGCTAAAGTAGTAGTACTAGTACTAGTAAGAAAGCAGCTAGCTAGATTACCGGCCGTCACGTTGCCACATACACTAACTGAGAGCAACGTCCATTTACCGCTTGCACGTATACGTGTGTAGTCAAGTGTAAACTCAAGACTGACAAATTGCATGTACTTTTGCGATATATATATCTCTATCGAATGAGATATAGATACGCGGTTAATTAGTTAATTAATTTTCTGAGACGAGATATATACATATACCGTACCTGCAGATCAATTTTTCCGTCGCCGTCTCGAGTCATGACAAAAGTTCAATAATTAATCGATCGATCAATTCAAATCGTCCTTGTCCACCAGAGGCAGAGGGCGCCCGAGATAGACCGCTTCTACCTCCATCTTTATTTTAGACAATGATATGCATGCATGTCCCTCGACCATTCATATATACATTCTCAAATTAGATCTGCTCCATTTAATTTAATTCGCCAAATGGTATCAAAAGATCGTTTTGGTAACGTAACTGATCAAGCACTCATTTACATCCATCTCCATGTAGAATTAATTGCAGATCCATATAAATGCGGTACGCGTGTATATACTCTAGCTAGCTAGCGAATTGGATGTAGCTAGCCTTTTGCTCTCTTTATCTATCAATCATCAAAACATCATTACTGACGAGTATCTGCTTATTTGGAAAAATGGTGGAAACTATATATGTTGTGGAAGTCTGAAAATTCACGCTGAATCAAAAAAATGTACGTCCAGGATTTGGTGTGGACGAATCTTGAACGTCCTTTTTCGATACATAGTTAGTTTTGCACTACATATTTTCCCTGTTTATTTTAGTGATCATCGTGCTGAAAGTGCATATTCTCACCGTTCAAAAAATTCTTAGAATTGAGACGAGACATAATACAGTACAACAAATACATACAACTATACTACTATACTACTAGTAGTCGATATCTATACTGTATATAGATCTGCTATAAATAAATATGATTCATAAGATAGTAGTTAGTAAAGAAATAAACAATATAGATTAACTCTGTTATCAGTAAAGTAAAGGCAGTTTTAAAATATCTCAATAATCATAACTAATGGCGAGGAGATCAACTAGAAAGCAACATATATACGTTCGTCAAATTAAAGGTACACACACATCACGAATATATATAATTAAATGCAATGATATATTGGCTGATGAACAGTACTTGACAGTTAAGTAGATATAGCTTGTGTTGGGACCTATGTCAAGTTTTTCATATAAAAGATGGTTATTTTTAACGGAAAAATTATATTAGGGGTCATCTTAATTTGTTACTCCGTATAAAAGACTATACATGGAGTAGGCAGCTAGCTAGCTACTAGCTAGGGGATTAATTCATTATTTGCTGCCATTCATGCAAATGATCCATCCTAGAACAACATTAATAAATTGTATACACCATGTACAGTAGTCCTACTAATTAATCTGCCTTAATTGGTTGTTACTGTTACATGCAAATATTCGTCACGATTAATAAGTACTCCCTGTTTCATTTTAATTGACGTTTTGAACAATGACACGGTCTACAAAATATACCATTGAACTTATTTTTCTATTATAATATACATAATAAATAAATGCATGTTTACTTTTATTATAGTGTTTTGAAAGATAAATCTATATATGTTGTTCTAGTTTCTTCAAACTAAATATTTTTGAAGTTATTGATGGTCAAAGTTATTAAAGTTTGATCTCAACCTTGTCCAAAACGTCAATTATTATAGAACCGGAGGGAGTACTCCTTAGTAGCTCGCAGTTGGACTCAAGGTTATTAGCTCGATCCCTACCAAACTAATATTATCATCTTCAAACTTTACAATATTGCAAATTTTACATAAATCATATACTTGATAAAATTAGTATCTTTGATCCTACGAACTGATTCTATAATTGTTTGGAAAAAAAAAAGCCCAACACATTAAGTATCTTGATCCCAATAACCTAGTTGAAGTGTGTTCGTGGCTGCTAGGGATATATATAGTCGTGTGATATATTTACTTGGTATGGACCATATATCATATATGGACCTCTTGATTATTACGGTTATTTGTATCAATATATTTTCTTGTAAACTACTTATTTGTTATGTGATCGATTCCATCGTTTGTTTGTTGCAATTAAATGATTACAGTAAGACCTCATATGATTATGTTCTGGAGAAAAATAGTATATCATTATAATTGTAGTTAAAATATTTTTATATAAAGCGTGAAAGATCAAGAACATCACAAAATATCTGCTGAAACATTCAAACAACACTATGTAATATTTGCAAATGAACTGGTAAAACATGAGAAAACTCTTATTAAAACATCCAAGAAAATCATTTGCAACATTAGAAAATTTATATTATGAAAACAAAATTAAAATGTGCAACACAGTAGTGGACCAGTTGAAACATTTCAGTTTGAAGTGTGAAACATCCGACCTCAAATAATTGAAACATGTATATTTTAACTAAAATATAATTACCATGTAATGTTTTCAAATGAACTAGTAACACATGGGAAAAGCACTTATTAAAACATCCAAATAATTTCATATGCAACATTAAGAAAGACATATTATAAAACAAAATTAAAATGTGCAACATAGTAACAGACCAGTTGAAAGATTTCAGTTTGAAGTGTGAAACATCCGACCTAAATGATAAAAACATGTATTTTTTTAATTAGAATATATATGTAAAGAATTAACTATAGTACCTTGTTGCAAACATTTAATTGCAATGAGTATAACAGTGTTATTGGATCATAGATTGGATAAGTTGTCACGCCCCGAACGGAACTAGCCCGTGACGCTCCAAATTAACCTGTTAATCGATACCAGTCTCAGGAAACAGTGCTGGTATCACAGGAAGACAGAATATCACAGCAACAGAGGTCTCTTTATTACAGAGTAGAAGTACAGTCATGTTGGGCTGCGGACAGATCCCGAGCTCACAACTGCATTACAAAAGGGAAAGCGGAAGCCAAGACTTGGACCAATCATCACAGGCGCGACTTGGGAACTAGACCGAAACCCTAAAACTCATCGTAGCCGACTTGCTCCTGGAAGAACTCCTCGTCAGCGGGATCCACTTCATCTTCTTCAGCAACTGGGGGAGAATTATTTATATAGAGCAAGGGCCCCGAACGGAACTAGCCCGTGACACTCCAAATTAACCTGTTAATCAATACCAGTCCCAGGAAACACTGCTGGTATCACAGGAAGATAGAATATCACAGCAACAGAGGTCTCTTTATTACAGAGTAGGAGTAAAGTCATGTTGGGCTGCGGACAGATCCCGAGCTCACAACTGCATTACAAAAGGGAAAGCGGAAGCCAAGACTTGGACCAATCATCACAGGCGCGACTTGGGAACTAGACCGAAACCCTAAAACTCATCGTAGCCGACTTGCTCCTGGAAGAACTCCTCATCAGCGGGATCCACTTCATCTTCTTCAGCAACTGGGGGGGAATTATTTATATAGAGCAAGGGTGAGTACAGGAGTACTCAGCAAGCCATGGGAATTAAGTGTTTAATGCAGGCTTCAAGGAAAGACTGTTGTTTTTGCAATTGATTTTATTTAAACTCCTTTTTGAAACAACTAAGTGAGTGCTTCTCAAACGACACGGATGAGGTAGTGCGTCTCGTCCGGTCGGAGTATGTGCAATGTATCAGTCTTTGAATTGATTCAAGGTTGGCACCCGGCCAACGGCTTTCAAACGGGCACCCGGGCCTGGCTGATCCCATCAGCCGCAGATTTTCCAAACATCGAACCCATTCCACAACAGTAATTTCACAAGCAGTAGTCAAACAAAACTACGCTAGGAATCACCTCACATCCGCCCATGACCGTGGGCATGACTGTTCGAATAGTTTAATAACCTCTGCAGAGGGGGTACACTTTACCCACACGACATTACTAACCCGGATCACCCAGCCCGTGCAGAACGGCCACGTCTAGAGACCTTGAGGCTTTCATGACAAGGCATTTCGAAAGCTGACACAGGTTCACCATATGCCAACGAGAGGGGTCCCAAACCGACATTAGGTTAGGTCCCAGACCATACTGTGCCAGGAAGCCCGGGGGTTCTCCCTGGCACCACCCCGTTGAATCCACATGTCTCTTGGCATAATGGCTGCCTCGATTAGCTAATTACTCAGCCAGGGGCATCCCATTCCACCCATGTGGTCGCACTTGCCTTATGTTCGGATGAAATTCCAAGGAAAACGGTCCTTAAGTGCAAGAGCGGGAAACCGTACTCCCGGTACGTTCCTCGATCCGCGATTTTGGAAATTCATTTAGTTCGCAAGCACCGACCCAGGTGTCGGGTTTTTCCAAGTCTTTTGTAAAACCCCAAGTTTTACCCATCGTTGGATATTTTAAATTTGAGGGGAGGTGTCCCGATGCGCGTGCCCGAAGTCCCGTGCATCGAAGCACAACAGTCGACAAAGGAGGTTTAAGTGTTCAATAATTCAAGGAGGGTAATTGCAACAATTAGGGTTGGGCCGGCAGGCTATCTCGCAAGCCGCGGCCGATTTACTTGTGTTAATCCTATTCATGCAATATTTGTGGAAAAGAAATACTTAGATTTAAATTAGGGTTTGTTGGAACCATGCCACCCTATATTTGCAAAATTTGAGATATGCCACCCGTATCTCAATGACATGTAGGACACACATGAGTCAATGACATGTGGGTCAGGGTGGCATATCACAAATTTTGCAAAATTTGTGTGGCATGGTTCGAATTGTCCCTTTAAATTATAGGTGCAAGATGATCAAAGTTGACTTGCCTTGCTCGAGATCTTGAGCTTGATCCTCGAAATCCGCGCACTCCGGGTCTTCGGGCTCTGAAGCTACACGCGAACGAGATGACTCAACAAACGGCGAAATTAAAGCCCTATTATTGACCTCTAAGCGTGCCATTAGATAGATCTCGAGATTTGAGGAATTTTGGAAGTTGAACGGAGTCAAACGGATGTATGGTTGAAAAGATATTGAATTTCTAAGATCATCGGATTTTTGGACTAAAAGAAAAGGATTTATTTAAACCCTTTTTGAATTAGCAACGAAAGAGGGAGGGGAAACAGACTTCCCTCGGGCGGCTAGGGCGCGGCCCGAGAGAAGAGGCGCGACTCGGCCGAGCTAATGGGCCGGCCGGCCCGAGAAGGCGGCCCAAAGGCACGCGGGAGGGGAGGAGAGAGGGAGTCGGTGGACCGGGCTCACCTCGCGTGATCCCGAGTGGGACCTGCTTGTCGGCGGCTCGGCTCACCGTGAGCGAGGAGCACGCGACGCGGCGCTAGGGTTTGGAGCGGGGCGCGATGCACGCGCGCGGCTCGCGGTGGGTGCGGATGCGGCGGGCCCACGCGCAGCCTCACGGCTCGCGGTGGACCGCGTGCGCGAGCGGGGCGGAGGGGAGCGGCGGACCGAGGTCTGCTTGACCCGGTCGCGGCCGAGGTGGCACCGACGTGCCGCCTTCGTGGCAGCCACGTGGGCTGGTGAGAGGAAGACGACGACGTCGGCCGGAACGGATGGCGGACGGCGGCGGCGAGCGGCGGGGCGATCTACAGCGATGCAGGCATGGGCGAGCGCACCGGGAGGTTGCACGGGACAAAGGGAGACGAGCCAACGGCTCGGATTCGCCGGAGGGGGCTCGACGGCGGCGGGTTGCGGCGGCGGCAACCGGCGGCGAGAGAAGGGGGAAACGGCGACGGCATGACGGGAGATCGATTCGGGCGAGTTAGAGCATCTACGTGACTCCGGGAATCCGTTTTTAGCGTCGGATTGGACGGGTCATCGCCGAGGAAGGCCGGCGACGGGCGGCTACTACCGAGCGCGGGTGCGATGGCGGCGAGCTTACTGCGAGCGGCGGCGCGGCTTGGGGCGGCGCCAACTAGCTACTGGGGTACTACTCGAGCTGCTACTCAAAGCTAAGGGGAAGAGATGGAGCGAGGAGGGAGAACGGAGGGATGCCCTACCGAGACGAGGCGGGGCGCTGTGATGAGAGGCCGACGGCACGGGAGTGATCTCTCCGGCCTCGGGCCGGGGAAGAGGAAGAAGACGAGCGCGCGGAGTCCCCTTCACGCGTCCTTCGCACGCGCCGGCTCTCCCGGTGCTTTGGCAACGAATGGCGGAGGTGCAAGTAGGGCGGAGCGACAATGGTGCGGTGGAGACGGAAGGCGAAAACAAGGGAGTTTGGAATGGGGAAAGGGGCTCGGATTTATAGGGGCGACAATGTCGGTTTGGGAGGGCGGAACCGACATTGGGCGGTCAAGCCAGCGAGCTAGCGCTCCGGCTAGCGGCCAAAACGGCGACAGGGAGGATGACGCCGGCGGGGGAGAAAAAGAAGAAAGGAAAGAGGGAAAGGAGACTTGCCTCTTGCCACTTTGGGAAAAGAAGGAAGGAGAGAGAGGGCGACGAGACAGTGGGAGGAGGAGCTCTGCCTCCAACCCTTGGAAGCATGCGCGGTGGTGGTGGGGCCGGGTCGTGACGACGGCGATGACGGCGGGGGCGGTTTGGAAGGGCGCGGCTACAGGGCGGCAGGCGCGGGCTCAGGCGCGGCAGGCGCTGACGGCGGCGGCGACTGGCCTGTCGGCCACCATGGCGCGCGCACGCGCGCGGGAAGCAACGGCGCGGCGATTTGGGCGGCGTCGGCAGGAAGCGGTAGCGGGAGCAGAGAGGGAAGGAGAAGAGAAAGAGAGAGCGAGCTCTCTCTCGTGCTCAGCGCCCGAGCGTCGCACGTGCCTCGCACGTGCGGGCAAGGATGGAGGAGGAGGGAGAGATGGGCTGAGAGGAAATGGGCCGGGGAGAAGAGATCGGCCCACAGACTCAAGGGAGGCAAAGTAGACTTTTCGAGAGGATTTGATTTAGGACATATTTGAGATTAGGGTTTGGATTCGACGATGGATTGGAGATTTGAGATCTGGAATGGCACGGACACTGGACAATAATCAAGGAAACAATTTTTGCATTTAGGATTTTTAAGAGATAGTTTTCCCACTAGGCGCCATGACGAAACGGGCGCTAGATAAGTTGTTTAGGATAAAATATTATTTGAAGCTCGCGTGAAATATTTTATGCATGTACACATATTCCCACATGTATCAAGAGTAGCGTTAGGTTTTTGACATCTGGCCGAGTGGCCTATCAATAGCATTATTTATTTATTTATTGTCGTACAGTGGTACCATTAATTTCTAGATTCCTCCCGAAAACCTGCTAGAAGTACATGCGACAAGTAATATTTCTATGAAAACTATAAATATTATGTAGCACTACATATATGCCAATTTTAAAAATATGTGTTGTTTAGCATGTGATTCATATATTATGAAATTATTTCTATGGTATATAAAAATATAAATTTTATGATGTTAAACTGTATGAGTTTATAGAAATTAACGTTAAAGATTAAAATGTTTGATTTAAACTAATATATAACGTAACGATTAGTAATTTAAAATGAATGGATTAATAAGTGATTGATAGTAAAAATATGACTGAATTGAACGATTGTGGTATGCATATCTCATTAACTAGGTGAAATCCCGCGTATTGCTGTGGAAAATTTAGTATGGAAACAATAAAAATAACCTGTAAGATAGCTAGATAACATCAGTTTAAGAAGTAAGTTAATGTGGTTTATGATAATTTAAATTTAAATAGTATGTACAATGGTGATTCAAATGTAAAAAGTAAGGTGGTATGACTTTTTGGAAGAAGAAAAATAAGGAGATGGTTTGGAAAGTAGATTAATCATCTAAAGGTTAAAAATAATTGATGTGATATGACTTAATTAGATGAAAAAATGAGAAAGATAATTTGGACCATAGATTAATCATTTAAGCACTAACTAAATAAGGATGAACTATAAAACTATATAGGATATCATAAAACATAATAAAGATATACATTGAAACATTATGTAAATTATGTTGGATGATAATTTAACATGTTTGTATTTGAAATCTCTTAAATTATAAAAACTATAAAGATATAGCATGTTTGCATGATATTTAAATGTGATGATTGTTAGTGGATGATGATGTGACATCTTTGCATGTTAAGCTTAAGGAGTTAGTGGGGGATAATTTTATACTAAGATAGGATTAATTAGGATGGTGAAAGTAATAATTTAATCTAGTCGATCGTCCCATTGACTGAGTGACGTACGCATATAGTATCATCTAGTAGTAGTTAGATGGAGTATCTGAATATCTATCTACTTCAGTTAAGTCCTCCGGAAAACATGGTCGATCACTCGGATCTTGCTTAATTTGTCAAAGAGTGCATTTGCGTACGTGCTCGGTCAAATAAATATTGTATTGTAAGCTTACATGTATGGATGCTGCAAATGATTGAATTTGGTGAGTGCTACTAATCCACGTATATATGGCATGGTGTGCAACCCAACTCAAGTGAACCAAACAACACTTGTCTCTCTTTCTTTCTCTTTGCTTTCTTATATTATTATAGTACCGGTAATATGGCCCTAATTTGCATACAAATAAGAACATACTATAATGTAATTTGTAATGTTCGTAACGAGGCAGGGCTATATAAATAGAAATGTACTGAAATGATGATTGAGAATAAAACATATGAAAGAAAGATGACTCTGTGTTTTAAAGTTGCAGAGATAAGAGGGAGAAGAGGCCGTTGGATTGCATTGGAGAAGCCCAAACTCCAACGGCCCATATGACAATCGTAGGAGAAGCCCAAGCTCTACTGGAACAGAGGCCTGTCAAGAAAAAGAAAAGAAAAGCCTAGTAAGGAAATCCAGTCAAGTCGAGTGAGTGTACAGGAACTTTTGGGCCGTGATTAGAATTTGGCCCAACCACAAAGCCTAGTAAGCGGCGGTTGATTGAGCTGAGAGAGAGACGAGTGTGAGTGTGAGTCAGTGTCAGTTGCCACCGCCGCACCGCTCCGAGCGGTAGGTGATCCCGCCGCCGCCCGCCGCCCGCCGCGCCGCTCGCCGCCCCGCCGCCTTCCGTTCCATTTCCATTCCACGACAAACAAACGGAGTCTACTCCCATTCCTTCCCACCCGCGATCCCTGATCTCCTCTCCGCTCCTCCGCGCCATGGCGGAAACCCTAACCCCCCAAACCCTAGCCGCCGGGGACCTCGTCTGGGCCAAGTCCAAGCGCCGACCCTGGTGGCCCGCCCACCTCCTCCCCGACGGCCTCGTCTCCTACCTCGCCGACCCCGACCCCGACCACGCCCCTCGCCGCGCCTCCGACCTCAGGCCCTTCGCCCACCCCGACGCCGACCTCATGGCCCGCGCCACCACCACCCGCGCCTTCGTCGCCGCCGTCCAACACGCCCAGGCTCAGGCCGCCGCTCTCCTCCACGCCCACCTCACCTGCCCCTGCGCCTCCGCCCCCGCCCCCGCCCCCGACGCACCGCCCCCGCCCCTCCGCGCCACCCTCCACAACCTGCCGCCCCCCGACTTCCTCGCCTCCCTCCGCCACGCCGCTCTCGACACCTCCTCCGTCGGCCTGCTCGACCTCCCCAGGCTCAAGGCCTGGGTCGCCGCCCTCGCCAACGGATGGGGTCCCGCTGGCCCGGGCCACTACCCGCGCCGCCCCGTCGCCGACCTGGTCGACAAGATTGACCTCGATGTGCCCGCCGCCTGGGATGCCCAGGACCAGGACACCAGGCCATTCGAGGTGCCGCAGGAGACACCCACCCAAAAGAAGCGCAGCGTCGCCGAGCTCATGGACAATGACGATGACAAGGCTACGCCACACCACCAGGACAGCGCTACCACCATCTCCAAGTCCAACAAGCGCGAGCGCAAGAAGAGCAAATATCTGTCGCCGCCCTACACCAACTTGGGCGGGATTGCCCTTGTCCAGAAGGCGTCTGATTCGCCAAAGCCATCGCCACCCGCTGCCGCTGAAGATGATGAATACAAGGTATTGCCAAAGCCATTGCAGGAGAATGTTTCTCCACAAGAGGTCTTGCTTTTTGTGCGCAGGACTGGGCTGGACGTCTTCCATAGGATACGGTCAATGAAGGCCGTCCATGCCTTCCTTTCTTTGTATACAAGTTCATTGTTGGTCGAGGATGCTGACTACAAGTCCTTTATAGCACACGAGTGTTCTACGGAGAATGCTTTTACAAATGCTGCTGTGGAGACATCTGATTCTTTTGTAAATTCACGTGCTGCTCTGAAACCAGGCAAGTGTGCTTTGAAGAGGACCAGAAAACAGGGGCAAAATGAGGGTGGGAGTTCTTCGACCAAGACCGAGAAGAGGGGGAAGAAATCTCCTGCGGCTGCCCTAGGCTGTGGTGTAACAATTACCCCTGCTATTCCTATCAGGCAAGCGAGGGCAGAAGACATAAGAAGCCCGACGAAACCAGAGAATGGTGCAAGGGGTATGGCAGTTGGTGTGCAGCTTGAGAAGATCAAGCCAGACTTTAAGAGCCCTACATTAGCTTCAGCGAAGGTAGCAAAAGAACCAGGACAGGAGCAGGACAAAGCAAATGGTGGATCTGTTTTGAAGACCCCAGCCAATGCTTGCAAGAATTTATCTGACCAACCTGCAAAACAGAATGATGCAGGTATGCTGGAAGCAAGACAGTTGCATACCAACATTCAAGCAGATCCAGGTGTGCAAGGCATTGTAGTAGATGTGCCTGTCAGATGTGTTCCGGTGGAAGCAGTGAAGTCTGAAGCTAATATTCCTCTACACAGAGATGGGCAGAATGCTGCTGTAGATGTGACTGACAAAAGTGCACCTCTTCCTAAAAGTGAAGACGTATCCCTATCTCAGCCGACAGATGGAAATAAAGAACATGCAAGCGCCGAAGTGCGTACGGTCCAAGAATCTTATGCTTCCCTTGAAGCGATGGTGCCGGAAATGCTTATGAAAGCGGAGGTCGCCAATGGCACTAATGTAGCAGCAGCAAGCAATTCCCTCAAAGATGAGGGCCAGAGGGCCGATCAGCCTAGCCTGAAGAAGATGGTTCCTGGAGCTAATGTAAACCATTCCTCTGGTGAAGCTACCAATAGTGCTTTCCCTGATATAGCTTATTCTACTCCTAAGAAAAAGAAGAAGAAAATTGCAGAGCACTTTGGAAACCCAGCAGCCCTTCTTTTGGACTTTGCAAAGGGTGTTGTTCTGCCCTCCAAAGAGGAATTGCTCTCTGCATTTGGTAAGTTTGGTCTCGTGATTGAGTCTGAGACGGACATCGTAAAAGATACCCATAGCGCTCGTGTTGTGTTTGGGAAAAGTGCTGAAGCTGAGGCGGCTTACAACAGCGCAGAAACTCTTGGTATGTTTGGTCCCCCGTTTGCTACACCAAGGCTTCATTATCTTCCTCCAATCAAGTTGAGCGTGCCTTCGCCAGCTTCAAAGCCTCCCCTTACGGATATTAGGAAAAACCTGGAGAGGATGATCTCATCCCTGGCTGGCCATTCATCTGTCAAGAAGGCAACTCCATCAGATGGATCAAAGCAAATGCCAGAAAACCTTCTTGGGGAAATGCAGGGGCTTTTGGCAAAAGTTGACAAGATGCTCACCGGGCCTTCTGCTACTGCTAGTAATCCTCATTAGCCCCCTACCGCATGGATTATTCTAATCCATCCGTAGTTAGATGTCTTATTGTCTATGCTGTTTGTCGCTGTCATCAATTATAGCTGCCAATCTCGAGCTAATGATAAATTAGATGTTTTGACGATTTCGGCAGCAACGATTGAAACTATTGTGAATGGTAGTCCGTAGCCGTTATTATGTCACTGCTCTCATGCTGCGTGTGTGATATATTAAGACTGCAACTTCTTTCTTCTAGCCCTCTCGCAGCAGCATGAAAAATCATGTTTTCCCCCCAATAGTGAGTATGATGCGTTTATAATAAGGGGTAATAATATACAAAGCTGTTGGGGTTGACATCACATGGCACTGGGCCACTGGTAGTAGTAGAATTTACCATGCAAAAAACTGGCATAGGCATGATGATTGCATATGTTGATCTGGGAGGAGTGGATGTGATACAATGACAGTGATATCCAATAAAATGTAAGCTGTGTATCGCTAATGATTTTTCTAAAGAGATGCTGGTATTGATTAGTAGCAATACAATAACACAGCAGCTCAGTAGTTGTGAACAACAGGCCTGTGAAGTGTGAAATTGATGCTTATTTTAGTCTTTCTGAGTATGTCATAAATCAATGAAGCAAGGGAATGGAGAAGAAATGGAGTATATATGGTTATAGCGCTGCATCTGTTGATACTATTATCAAGGCAAATCTATATGCTACCTTTGAAAAAGAGAAAACAAACAAATCGCCAAATTTGTTGTATTTGGCGCATTTCTCTCAAACTTATGGTGTTACGGTGTTACCTGCAAGAATTATGATACGAATTGTTTGCGGTGCTTTTCTTTTTCATGAATAGGGGTCGGAGTTTTATTCTCCGAACCCCCTTGGTCGTCCAGGTTTTGCCAACTCGATCCGGTGGACAGTGGTTTGTCCTCATTGTTTCTTCAGGTTGTGATTGATTGCTGTGAGTTTTGAGCGGATGGTGGCATTGATTGTAAGCTAGTATGACAATCTCATCTGCAACTTGTTTCTGTGATTGGCAATGCTCTGGCACATCGATCCGCGCAAGTAGAAATTCAGTCACTCACTGTATAGTTGGTTTGCAGAGAGATTATCTGAATTTACTTGCTTGCTCAACTTCAAAAGGCCTGGAATTCAGAAGCTGGACTGAAGAATCGACATACTACTACTTATTTTGTGAAATATCCGTCGTCCCTGATACGTTGCAGATTGATCACAACTTGCGGTTGAGTTTGGAATATCATTGCCACCGGCACCAAAGAGAGTTTTGTTCCCTGAAACTTGTGATCCATGGACGAACAACAGAAGAACAGGCCTTGTTGTCTTGTAGGCATTGATAAGAAAAAGCTCTCTGATATAAGCCTTCGTTTTACCATTGCTAGGAGATAATTCCTGCTCCCGAGGGGCCTTGAGAAATGGAAAATAAAAAAAGAAACTCCGGCCCATTCGGAGTAGTGGAAGTCTGGAACTGGTCCAGGCCAGCCCAGCAACATTTACTTGTTAGGCCGGCCCAAAGTCAAAAAAGGCCCATCATACTCTCTTCCAGAGAAGAAACTCCAAAGTCCAGCACCCAAACTCGATCGAGAATTCGCTCCTCCTCACTCCGCCGCCCGACGACCTCGCCGGCGGCCGCCCCCACCCCGCCGGCCGCCGCTTCTGCTTCCCGCGGGGGGATCCCTTCCGCTCTTGAGCGGGACTCGTGAGCCCCAAGGCAGTGCCTCCTTCACTCAAAAAATTGTCTCCGATCTAATTAAGCCCTCCGCCGCCGCTGCCTCGCCTTCGCCATGGAGGAAGCCGTGCGGGTGGACCTCGACAAGCTCCCCATCAAGCGCCTCCACGCCATCGACGAGGCCGGCAACGAGCACTACCCGCCGTAAGCACCAAACCAAACCAACCTCTTCCCTTCCCCTGAAACCCTAACCCCCACCTCTCTCCGTTCACTGAGATTCGGATTCCGCAGCGACACCAGCAGCGAGGAGCAGCGCCTCTCCGCCATCCGCCGCATCGACTTCTCCTGGGTCATCGACAAGGACGCCAAGAAGCCCAAGAAGGACACCGCCCAGCAGCAGCAGCAGCAGGCATGGCCGTGGCAGGGCATGATGGAGAGCCTGCAGCAGGCGCAGCAGGAGCTCTCCGTCGTCATTGACCTCATCTCCACTGTCAGTTTTCCCACACACAATACTGCAAACCCCATTCTATTTGCATGCGATTGTTTGTATTCCTGACAGAGGAGACAATCCTACTTGATAATGCAGGTCGAAGCCAATGATGCAGTGGCAGTCGCTGGGATGCTCAAGCCCAAATCGCTGCCAACCGAAACCTTAGTTGACACCGCAGTCTCTGCAGCCACCAAGCTTCAGCGCGTTCGGGTATGTCACCCTACTGCCTATGTTTGATTACTTCAATTCACGGCTAAGGAACAAAATGGAACCTAAAACAAACTCAATTTGTTTCTGTAATCGCTTGCCACTTTCCTCTTCCGTCTTGCATCTATCATGCTTCCTGTTGTGATCTTCATTTGTGTCCTCGCAGCATTTGTCACGCTACTTCAAACAATCTGCCAAAACAATGGAGCAGCAGTTCCAAAAAGAGTCTAGGTTCTATGGCTCATTAATCAGGCATGTCTTGTTGCTTAACTTGAGTTGTTATTTCAATACCACTTCACCCAAGTTTGCACCATGAATTACTCGCGGATTGGTGGCAGATTGCAGCAGAACTGGAAAGTGAAGCGGCAACGGTTTGGTGGAAGTGGTCCAGGAAGTGAGGGCTTCATGTTTGATCTGATCGACACTTCTCAATTGGACACAGCAGCAATGCCTCGACTGTCATCATTACCATTGATTCCAATTGACCAAGACTCATCAGGCACTTTGTCCGTACAAGTCCCTCAAAAATCTTGCCGTTTCTTGAGTCTTAATTTTCGAGGGGACAGTGCCAATGGTGTGGAAAACTACGGTCATAAACTGAAAGATGGCATCTCAAGCATCACTTCCTCTGAAACAGACAATGATGATGTCAATAAATCCATCAAACATGCACATTCTATTCTTCGCAACATCCACAAGTCAATATTTGAGGAGCAGGTCAGCTAAGTGTTTGCTTGGCATGCTAAGAATTCCTGTATAGAATGCTCTTAATTAAGTTTTAACTATAGCATCATGGAAAATTATTGTATATCATGTGATGACATCTTGCACCACCACCACCCCTCCCTCCCCGGGTTTATCATTATTTATTTATGTATATCGTTCTGTGGCTTAGCTTAGTGTATGCCTTTGTAGGTATTTGATATGGTGATCCGTGAGACATTTGTCCAATCTCAAGGCATCAATGTGACTGGAATGCGTGAAGATTTTCTCCAATTAGCTATTGGTCAGGAATGTTCATTGTGCCTCTCGCTTGCTCATTCTGGAGATGGTAGTGACTCAGAAATGGTAGACCATGAAGACCATGCCAATTCAGAGGATGCCTCAAATCTTGTGTTGGTCACTATGAATGGGAAGCTGGACCCTTTAAGAAAAGACGTGACAGGGTTTCCTAATCCCAGAAGTCTGGAAATTTACTTGCTACAATTGTTTCATGAGAACATTCTTAGGAAGGTCAGGGAGAAATCCCTTAACATTGGTCGCTACCAAAGTCCTGCTCAGGTTGCAGGTGATGATTATGGCCTGCTAGGTCATTTCTGCTTGACAGTGGCTCACAGGATATTTTCTAACAAAGTACTCGTGGAGCTTGAGAGTGTGGTATAGCTCCTATAAGCTTGTTGATGCTACATATTTGCATGTAGATCATTATTTAAATTTCCTTTCTGTATTGCAGGTCAGCAGGGTTCCATATCTCCATTTGCGTTCTCTTCCTACTTGGCATTCTCGAACTTCCTCCTGGTCTCTATGCTTGAAAGTTCCTCAGCCTATCCTTGCTGCAGATCGGATTGCAAAGCCTTCTGATAACCATGAACTTAAGTACAAATCCAGGTCACAGTTCAATACTAAGGTGATCGTGAAAGATAGCCAAATTAGTCTAATGGGTGAAGGCTCCCCAAGCATTGCTGGATCATTGACTGGGAAGCCCTCCGATGGATATTTGGTAAATAGCTACAATTGTGACTTGGAGGACCTCCCAACAATGCTTCTGCAGCAGGTAAACTTCTGATGATACTATTTAAATTATTTCTTGGTAGATCATGTTTATGAAATTATTAAAGTTATTACCATTGGAATTCATTATGGTCCATTGATAATGCAATGAGCCAGACTATTTCTTGCATTGCAAATGTGTAACATAAACTCCTTGCATTTGAATGTGAAATGCACAATGGTAATGCATTTTTCTTAGTTTTTTTCCCTGAGGAAATCTTCATTTGTGCCTATTGACCTACAGGATTAGTTTGCTTAACAGTTCAAAATGAATGTGGCATGCATGTTGAGTTGAACAGGACACCAGTACAAACATTCTAGTGCCTTGCCATGCTTCCACATTTTTTTAGGTTAATATTGTCCCACATAAGAGGTCTGGAAGGCAGTGGCCATTCATGTAATATAAAACTGAAAGCACTGAATACAGTGCGAGAAAGGGAGCAAGATGTTTATGCTTTGATAGACCTGTCATTGTTCAACTTTGGTTGTCTTGATGGGCTATTTAATTTAATCCAAGTGGATCATCATAAGGATTTGTTTCCAAGTAATACTGTGCTGCCCATGAATATTACCCATGTCACAACAATTGCTTTTTAAGTCTATTTTGTCAGAATGATGTGCTCACTGTTTTTTCTGTTCAGGTTGCTAGTCAAGTAATCCACTGGCTTCATGAAGAAGCATTGGTTCTCGGTATGAATGTGACTAGAGATTTCCTGTGCCTTTACTTTGATCTTGAGCAAGGTGAAACGCTTGGCCTGGTGGCGAATGTTGACCCGGACGACACCTGTGGATGCATTTCTTGGTACCTTACTATTGATCACCCAACGGAGGATGGGAAGATGTCAGCAGATAGTCAGGAGTTTGAGAAGCGTAGGTTTTTGGGCTATGTTTCTCTTGAAGTATTGTACTCTACCCTTATGGACCTGATAAATTTGTGTAACGCTGGCGCCCACCACTGACATCTATCTGAATATCCATGTAATATCACTTACTACCTTGTAGATTGGTCCTTTGCTTAGGCGAATGGAATCCTGTTGGCTGTTGCCCGCTATCATTCATATTGTTGTGTCTTTTCTTTCTGGCCGTAAACAAACGAACCCACTGAACGTATCCTGCGTTTGGTGGGAGTTTGATCGGCGACCCGCTGTGATTTGTTTGATGCTTGGTGCTGAATCTTTGTGGTTTTATTCATCTCGTAATTTTTCCCCGCGTGTTGCCTTAGTGCCATGTGGGCATTCCAAACTGCTTGCATGAGATTTGTAGTAGCTGGCTATTAGAGAATCTAAAGGTGATTGTACATTTGGACATAATGCTCACATCACATGCATGTATAGTATACCCAGTGTTATGAATGGATCGATCAATCAACCAACCGTATAGTTCATCATCCTCATATGATGATATGAATATGAGCTCTATCGGCCTGGTAGGCTATCTCATCTCGATGACAGCGAGAACCATGTGATCCAGGTTGAATCTTATTATCATTAAGATGATGATTGGCTAGCTAGGGAACATCTAAAGGAGATTTTGGGTGAAATTGAAGCTGCCTTAGGCTGTGTTTGATACTTGGGGTTGGGAACCCAACTCCACCGCACGGAAAACGGAGCGGTCCATTAGCGTGTGATTAATTAAGTATTAGTTAATTTTTTTTCAAAAATGGATTAATTTGTTTTTTTAAAGCAACTTTCGTATAGAAACTTTTTGCAAAAAAACACACCATTTAGCAGTTTGAAAAGCGTGCACGCGGAAAACGAGGGAAAGGGGTTGGGAAACTTGTGGAAAGAACGCAGCCTTAGTGTGTGTACGTACACAGGTGCATGTGTAAGATGCCTAGCTCCAAGATCTGAAACATTATGCCTTCATTTTTTTTCCTTTTATTTATTTGTTAGACTTTTTAGACAGTGATTTGTTTGTTACATAAATCGAACACATGAGTTAGGAATAGGATGCTTTATTCCAAAGTGTACTCTCCTACTCTTTGGCTGAAATTACATCATTTAATTTAATGCGATCTGTCCATCAAAGTAAAGAGTCCTTTCTGAACTCCCTTATTTCACCTTTTCTGTCTGAAAGGCCAACCTCCATATCCGGTACCACCTCTTCATTGTTGTCATAAAAGTATGCTCACAAGTTACATGTTTGGTTCATTTTCATATAGTAGTATTGGCTTTCTTTTAGTGAGAGAAGCCTGAAAGTTGAAAATTTATCTTACTCCTTTTTGGTTATTACTCTTAGTCCTGATATCATGTTTGATTAGCCAGTTGGAATTAATTGGTTTGGTGGCTCCTAGACCTCAGGCAAAATGTTTCTTTGGGTTTCAGAAAGGCATTTAACAGTATGTGTCCTTTTGCATTAGTCAAGACACTGAGAGGAAATAAATAAAATTAATTAGGATTATGAAAAATGGTTTAACTTGAAATAAAAGAAAAGGATGAGACCAAGTCACCAAGAATGAATGCATGGTTGCAAAAGTAAAACAGAAATGGTACCCCCAAGATTGCTACCTCCTTTGCACGCATGACTGTGAGTGCACCACCTAAAGCAGATTATCTTTAGTTTCATCTTTGGTTCTTGCTTTCTGGAAATTTTTATCCTGCTACTATTTGAAAAGAAGGAAAGGGAAAAGTTGTGCTCTTGCTTTTCTGAAAAGAAGAGGGAAAGAAAGCAAGGACAGAGCCTGGCCAAGTTTGTTCTCCCTTCTTGCTTAGTATTTTTATTGGATCGTGGATGCAACCTTGCAAATTATGATGTGCTGTGACCAGCAAATAACTAATTCATTTGTTGGTTTATTACTTGTGTGATTGGAAATGTATCCAGCACTCCAGCATGCATGCGTTCTATAATTTATGCTAACAGAAGGTCTATTGTGCTTCTGGTGAACAACTTTGAAGAGAAACTTTTTATGCTAATAAGCATGAAAGTAGCGGCAGACCCAAGGATATATATATATATATATATATATATATATATATATATATATATATTTTCACTTCAGTTCTCACAGATGATTACGTGCTCGATGATTAAAGTTCTCAGTATGATTACCCGCCATTTGGAAGCAATTCTATCTGGATTACCTAATTACTCCAAATGGAAAAAACCATCAAATTGTTCTGAACTCCAACTGGACAACTTGCCGCATGGTGTTCAATTAGTACTCAGATTTCATCAGTGATTCCTTCCTTAAGAGTCTGATTAATTAGTGATTAGGTTCCAAATGACACACGAGAAGAAGCTTGCTTTTAAATTATTTCGTTCTCTCTTAAATTATTGGCATCTCATTATTTCTAATCGTCCAGCTCTTTTCACAATCTCTGTGATTTTGTTTATGGCGTACATGTCGTACCGACCCTTTTCTTTCATCCAACTCTTCTAGTCATATCAATCAGGTACAAATCTAAACATGCTAAACACTCGACACGCACACAACATTCCGTTTGACAGGTAATCTAATTGAAGGAAAGGTTTCTTTCGGTGAACCACTCTGTAATCATTTCATATCATTGAGACAACGATGTCAAAATGACATAGCTGCATGTTTTGATAAAACGGATCAGATGTAGAACGAAAAGAAATTAGCTAGCTTTGATGCTGGGACAATATATTCTTTTTTCTGGGAGGATTCATATATTCAGAATCCGCTGATGTTTTACCCAGCCAGATTAAATGTAGGGAGCCTGCAAATTTACTGCACATTCATTTTCCATGGACAGTTGAACGGAGTCACCTAATTAACCTAACCTTACCTCTAGATGAAACAAAGTTACACCTCTCCAGTCTCCAAGTAACAACCGAACCTTACCTGACAACAATTTTTGTCTTGACTGACTGATTATTAAGACCGTGATTGACCAAATATCCTTCGGGAAAAAAAGGCGATTGCATTCTCAAAATTTTAAAATAACCGAAAAATAACAAGGGTAGGATCATTTTGAGCTCATTTAGTTGAACAGACAAACTAGTGTGAGATTTCAAATGAGAAATGGTCAGGAAGTAGGTCAGATGTGTGAAAATGGGATTAGCTGTAACCCAAGCAAGCATTGGAAGGTTCATTTTCAGGATAACCCACAAGTACGATCCGTACAGGGAAACGACAATAGTCATGCAATCAGCAACTGGATGCTGACTTGCTAAGATGAAACTTGACACCGTTTGCTCACCTAACCTAATCTCCTTCAGATTGTTAATTAGGTATACATACACAGAGTTCTAGGCAGAATCCCTGTTCATTTTCAGTTTAATAATGGAAAGTATGGCCTATTGCCTCGATGATTACCAACATCAAGAGAGATTTACACAGAATTAATAGCATATTGTTGAGTTGATTGATTTGTTGGTGCTCAAGCATTTTTAGCATCCATTTTTTTGATGCTTCATGGACTGGTAATGCTGGGTTTTTTTTGGGGTGCAAAACATGCTTTTTTAATTTTATCAACGGTTTTATTTTTTTCTAAACAAGAATTCAAACCTTGTCCCTTAGATGTTGATATGTTGACCATGCCATTTGGATAAAATTAGTTTTTTTTCCTCGGGCTTGGTTAAAAGTTAAGTTACAACCAAGCAGAATTAAATAGTTTTTTTCATTATTTTTTTAACCTTTTTAATTTGTTGTTTTAAAAATAAACTCTTTTAAAACTTATTTCCAAAAATTTGAACTTTTTAGCTACGCCAACTCACCTGACGTGGCAAAATAATACTGTCACGCTACCCACAATGGACATGATAGTTTTGTTTTGCTACGCCAGTAAGAACAAATAACACTTCCACGTCAGCTAGCTAAGTAATGCTCTCAGGTTATTTTAGGTTATTTTAGACTGACGTGATATTGTTGTTTGGTTGATCTTAAAAATAAGTTTCTAAAATGTTTATTTTTAAAATAGAAAAACAAGAAAGTTCAAAAATAAAAAATAAAGGTAAAACCACATATTATTAGGAGTTATTAATTGTAGTTAAAAGGCTGACACGTGGGAGCATCGTCTAGCGACAATGTTTTAAGCTAGGGAGTGGACTATATTTTTTCTTATTGCCACCAACTTTATATATAATTTTGATAGCAATGTCTAACATATGAAGTAATTTTTTGTTCTTGTTGCTAACGATTTTATACATGAACTAGAAATGTGGAGTTAGATTTATGTTGCTTCACGACTCCACTCCAGATCCAACTTCTTAAGTTAAATTTAGAAGTTGGAGTTTTAGCAAACGAGTTCTCGGAAGGGCTACAAATCTACAATAAATCCCATCCAATCCAAGGGACAATTTGAATCATGCCACACAAAATTTGCAAAATTTGTGATATGCCACCCTGACCCACATGTCATTGACTCATATGGGTCATACATGTCATTGAGATACGGGTGACATATCTCAAATTTTACAAATATAGGGTGGCATGGTTCCAACAAACCCTAAATCCAAATGCAGCACGAGATAAAAATCCCCCTTTTCTTACTCTGTTCCAGAAAAATATCCCTTTTTTTTTTCTGTTTCATTCCTCATGTGGCTTTTTATCCACAATTTATTCCATGTGTATTTGAAAAGGTTATGTTTCTCTGTTCCTCCACATTCCTCTCTACCTCCTCATTCATTTGTGGAGTGGAGTCCCACTCCTACCACTCCTCTCCCTGTGACTCTCCACAACCATCTCATCTCCTTCACCTTCACCTTCAGTTACCCCCATCCAATTCCATCCAGATTGCAATTGCACAGGTAAATTATCCATATACTAACTTTCATTCGTTTGCAAGCAAGATTTCCTTTGCTTATCCCACATATAAATAAATCTGGAAGGGAGCCGAACAGGTGGGATACAGGTAGAGAGAGGTGAGAAGGCAGTGGTGGGAGATCCATCTGCGAGGTGCCTCCATGGCTGAGAAGGAGGGCAACCTCGACGCCGTCCTCAAGGAGGCCGTCGACTTGGTAAGGAACTCACTCTCAACTCTCTACTCTCTACTCCGGCGGCGCCAAAATCTTGCGTCTTTGTGCTCTCTTTTCCGTTCTTTTACTAGATTGGTGCTCCTTCCTGTTCCGCGGAATTCGGGCATGTGCTCCTGGTTTCTTGGGTTGCAATCACTCACGAGTTTCCTGTTTTCTTGGCGTTTCTTGTGACTGGCTAGCGTTTCTTTAGCACCCTGCATGGCTGCCGTTCTTTCTTTCCCTTTTTCGTTCTGTGAGAATTCGTTTATTTGCTCTTGTAAATCTGGGTTTCTGCGGTTCGTTCTGCCAAATAATTCCATGGTGGCGACATTGGCATCTCCAGCTCCAGCCTTGTTTGCTTCTGGCTCAGCCGTTCTCGAAATAGTAGTTGTAGTGGCAATGGCTGCATGCATTAATAGGTGACGGCTGACAATTCGGTGGGCGGGCTGATGCTTCTTGTGTTTCCGTTTTCGTCCATGGAGTTGGATTGGTGAATTCTTGTTTGTTTGTTTTTTTCCTGCAGGAGAATATTCCCCTCGAGGAAGTGTTTGAGAACCTGAGATGCAGCCGCGAGGGTCTCACAACTCAGCAGGCGCAGCAGCGCCTCGAAATCTTTGGCCCCAACAAGCTTGAGGAGAAGGAGGTTTGCTTTGTTCCTTATCTACTGTTTCAGAAAAAAATGCATCTGAGATGTCTGAAAATGCTTAAGAGTTGGGACTTTGATGGTGGCACTGGCAGGAGAGCAAGTTCCTCAAGTTTTTGGGGTTCATGTGGAATCCACTCTCATGGGTCATGGAAGCTGCAGCTATCATGGCCATTGCGCTGGCGAATGGAGGGGTAAGGCAGTTAGATATCTGAGCCAATTCCGATTTTGCCTAGCTTGTTGGTTAGAATTCAGGAGTTGATTACATAACACATTTGTTGTCTTGTGTTGTATCATCAGGGGAAGCCACCGGATTGGCAGGACTTTGTTGGTATCATAACTCTTCTTGTTATCAACTCGACAATCAGTTTCATTGAGGAAAACAATGCTGGCAATGCTGCTGCTGCACTCATGGCCCGTCTTGCACCAAAGGCCAAGGTTTTACCTTTTATGCTGTTCACTATGTTCTCAAGGCAGGTTTCATGTGCCTGTAAGGCCCATTCACAATTCTGAATCCATGAGACATATTTTGTGTTCTTCAGGTGCTTCGTGATGGCCGATGGACTGAGGAAGAGGCGGCCATCCTTGTACCAGGGGATATCGTAAGTATTAAACTTGGAGACATTATACCTGCAGATGCGCGTCTCCTTGAGGGAGATCCTTTGAAGATCGATCAGGTTCTTCCCATTGCTCGACTTAAAGTTGCCTTCACCTTTTGATGATCCATCAAGGCTTCTCCTCACTATCTCTCATGTTGTAGTCTGCCCTGACTGGAGAATCATTGCCTGTCACCAAAGGTCCTGGTGATGGTGTCTATTCTGGTTCGACTGTCAAGCAAGGTGAGATCGAAGCCATAGTGATTGCTACTGGTGTTCACACTTTCTTCGGAAAAGCAGCACACCTTGTTGACTCAACTAACCAAGTTGGTCATTTCCAGAAGGTTAGTTTGAAATGCTCACCTCACATGTGTGTATTCTTCATCAAACTATCATGGTAATTCACTCATATTATTATCTGATTATCGCAGGTCCTGACGGCTATTGGGAATTTCTGCATTTGCTCAATTGCTGTGGGAATGTTTGTTGAGATCATTGTAATGTACCCTATCCAGCACAGGGCATACCGCCCCGGGATTGACAACCTCCTTGTCCTTCTCATTGGAGGCATTCCCATAGCCATGCCAACAGTCTTATCTGTGACTATGGCAATTGGGTCACACCGCTTGTCTCAACAGGTTTGCATCTGTTGCTTTATGTATGTCACTTTTCAGTTTTGGTTTGTATAATGTGCTAACCACTTAAAATATTCAGGGAGCGATCACAAAGAGAATGACTGCAATTGAGGAGATGGCGGGCATGGATGTTCTTTGCAGTGATAAAACTGGAACTTTGACCTTGAATAAGCTCACCGTGGACAAGAACCTCATTGATGTGAGAAAAAACAAATCTCTATTCTATTAACACTTTCATGTCTAGGTTAAAAAGCATCAAATTTGTTAATCCAGGTCTTTGAAAGAGGAATCACTCAGGACCAAGTGATTCTCATGGCTGCTAGAGCATCACGAACAGAAAACCAGGATGCTATTGATACTGCAATAGTTGGGATGCTAGCTGATCCAAAAGAGGTATATTGCTTTGTCGAAGGTTTTTGAAATGGTGGCTGATATCACCTTGGTTATGTTGTGAAATGACTATTTGCCTACATTTTAACACAGGCCCGTGCTGGTATTCAAGAAGTTCATTTCCTGCCATTCAATCCTACTGACAAAAGAACAGCATTGACATACATTGATGGTGATGGCAAAATGTATCGTGTTAGTAAGGGTGCACCTGAGCAGGTATGGGGAGAATGAACTGCTTTTTTTTTCAGCTATTCATATCTTAGCTGCTTTATGAGAGACAGCATTATAATCAGACTTGAATTTTGTGGCATAGAATGTTATGATGTAAACTCAAATAATTGACTGCAGATTCTCCACCTTGCTCATAACAAACCGGAGATAGAGCGGAGGGTCCATGCTGTGATTGACAAATTTGCAGAACGTGGACTTAGATCGCTTGCTGTAGCATACCAGGTGAGAAGGGTTACAGTACACCATCTATCATAACCTGATTTTCACTGTGCAGCAGCGATGGTATCATTTCATGAACAGGTTTAAAGTAATTGTAGATTTTAGTAACTACCAAGTCTTGTCCATGCAAACCATGACTTTCCTCTTTCACTGTTTACTGCGTACGTTATCTTAGTGGTGTGTTACTCTGTTGTTGAATGTAGGAAGTACCAGAGGGGACGAAAGAAAGCCCTGGTGGCCCATGGCATTTTGTTGGTCTCATGCCACTTTTTGATCCTCCAAGGCACGACAGTGCTGAAACAATTCGGCGGGCACTTAATCTTGGTGTCAATGTCAAGATGATCACAGGTGCATGCTCAAATATTCTGTATTGTCAGTTTTTTTTCAGGCTTATGCAGGAATACAGAATTCTGGAGACTCGATTTATACAATCAACTTTAAACAAAAAAAAGAAAAGGAAAATAGGATTCACATGAGAACCAAATAGTACAATGTAAGAACATGGTCGTGAGCACCCAGACCTCACCAGGAAATTCTGTTCTGCTGTTAGCTGGCCAGATTTTTCAACCCTAGTTCTGTGCTTTCCATGGGATGATCCAAATTATCCGTTTGTCTGTTTGGTCACTTTATTTTTACAGTGAACATGGTTTTGATGCAGTCCTATTGATAAATAGAACATAACTCAGATTAAAAATAGTATATTTCCTGGAGGTAGCCGTTTTCATTACATTCAAAAGACTGCTATTTGCGTTCTTTTGTCCTAGTTTATTAATTGGTCTCCTAATGTTCAGGTGATCAGCTGGCAATTGGAAAAGAAACAGGGCGTCGCCTGGGAATGGGTACAAACATGTACCCTTCATCCGCTTTGCTGGGACAGAACAAGGATGAGTCCATTGCCGCTTTACCAGTTGATGATCTCATTGAGAAAGCTGATGGCTTTGCTGGTGTATTCCCAGGTATGGTGATAAGGAGTTATTACACTGCAAAGATTGAGAGTTGGGAAAGATGAATTGTTTAATTCTAAGTTAACTGAGTGAATGGCTTTTGTCCAGAGCACAAGTATGAGATTGTGAAACGTCTGCAAGCAAGAAAGCACATATGTGGAATGACTGGTGATGGTGTCAATGATGCTCCAGCCCTAAAGAAAGCTGACATTGGTATTGCTGTTGCTGATGCAACTGATGCAGCCAGGAGTGCTTCAGATATTGTGCTCACAGAACCTGGTCTTAGTGTGATCATCAGTGCTGTGCTTACAAGTCGTGCAATTTTCCAGCGTATGAAGAACTACACTGTATGTTAAAGCGGAATAGTGTTCAAGTACTCTTTTATATGTTTATTCCCCTAATTTATCTTTCTAATGCATTTTCATGTTGGCAGATCTATGCTGTCTCAATCACCATTCGTATAGTGGTATGTTTATCTTGCTTTTACTTCTGAATGAAAACTTTTATATCCATGCATTTTTTAATTATGTGATTTAATGTGTTGGTATCAAGCTGCATCAAGTCTCTGTATTTATTTATTTATTTGAACAATTATCCTTGATGCGACTGCTAGGGATTATTTTTTTATGTTATTCAGATCAAGTTACAAATACTACGAGATTTCAATCCATAACTGTCCGCTATGATATATATCCATCTTGAACACTGAATTGTGCCAGTGTTCTCTATTTGTGTTACTTCTGAGGGATTAATTCACTTTGTTAATTTCAACAGCTTGGATTTATGCTACTTGCGCTCATCTGGAAATTCGATTTCCCCCCTTTTATGGTCCTAATCATAGCAATTCTAAATGATGGTAAATCTCTCTCTCTCTCACACACACACACCGGCACACAACCACTGCACATGTTCACACTTGCTTTTTGACAATAGAAATTATGAGCATATAAAGATATTCAACTATGTACTGTGATCGATAGGTACCATCATGACTATATCAAAGGATCGGGTAAAACCATCTCCACTACCTGACAGCTGGAAGCTGGCTGAGATTTTTACAACTGGAGTTGTCCTCGGTGGATACTTGGCAATGATGACAGTAATCTTCTTCTGGGCTGCATATAAGACAGACTTTTTCCCGGTAAGGAGCACTGTGTTGAGACTTGAGACATTTGTTTGTGATGATTTTTAAGCCAGCTATGCAAGTATTCTTGGCTACTAACGATGGTTAAATTGTTAGTGAACTACTTTTAGGACCTTATTTGCTTTACTCGCTGAAGCTTATTGTTTATAAAATTTCAGAGAATATTTCATGTTGAAAGCCTTGAGAAGACAGCTCAAGATGATTTCCAAAAACTTGCCTCTGCTGTTTACCTCCAAGTTAGCACCATCAGCCAAGCTCTCATCTTTGTCACAAGGTCCCGCAGCTGGTCATTTGTTGAGCGCCCTGGATTTCTGCTGGTCTTTGCTTTCTTGGTTGCACAGCTGGTCTGCTCCTACTCTCTCACTGTCTCCCTCTTATATTTTGCTTCAGGAGTTAAAGCCGCATTGACGTAAACTTTTGGTTTAAACAAATACAGATTGCTACACTGATTGCTGTGTATGCTGACTGGGCGTTCACCTCAATCAAAGGCATTGGGTGGGGTTGGGCTGGTATTGTGTGGCTCTACAATCTAATCTTCTACTTCCCACTCGACATTATCAAGTTCCTCATCAGATATGCTTTGAGTGGGAAAGCATGGGATCTTGTCATTGAGCAAAGGGTAATTAATAATGCATGCTACACAACTGTCTTGGCCCCTCACACCTATTAAGTTTCTGATTCTCACTAATGTTTGTCTACCTGCAGATCGCTTTCACAAGGAAGAAGGACTTTGGTAAGGAGGAGAGGGAGCTCAAGTGGGCACATGCTCAGAGGACCCTCCATGGACTGCAGCCGCCTGATGCCAAGATGTTCTCGGAGAAGGCTGGCTACAATGAGCTCAATCAGATGGCTGAAGAGGCGAAGAGGAGGGCGGAGATTGCCAGGTAGGAGGACCACACTACACTTGCAAAACATCATGCTTTCTTGCGTATACGATTTCTTGGATCCTTTAGTATTGTTCCACCTGTCCCTTTCTCCATCAGTGCATTGTTACTCATGAATCCATTTTTGAATATGAAAAGTAGTATCTTTTTTTGGCGCCAATAGGCAGGCAACAGTTACATTGAACATATAAGTTGGTTGATAACGATGTGAAGCTAACTTTGGGATGATTTGTTACAGGCTTAGGGAGCTCCATACGCTCAAGGGGCATGTAGAATCGGTTGTGAAGCTCAAAGGCCTCGACATTGAGACCATCCAGCAGTCTTACACCGTGTGATCCAGCCTGTCCATAAAGAAAGAAAAAAGAGGATTATTTTTTTTCCAGATTTTCCTGTTTCGCTTTAACTTGACTGCAATTCTGCAATCACCTACGTGTACTTGAACCGAATTGCTGTAATCTTTGTCCCTCCTGCTCCAGCTTTCTACTACATGGTAGTGTTATATAATTTTTGGTCACCTGAAAATATATAAGTGTTTGAGGTGAAGCACAATGGCAATGCCAGAGTTTTTTTGCTCGGTTACTGAGAAGCATGTTTTCATAATCAATCGGTCAATTGTATGGACATATTATAGATGAATTTGGTAACTGTTTGTGTGGGGGCAGCTGGCAGTATGTAACATGTGGGCTTCAATGTATCCAACCAAGAGGCAATGAATGAATGAATGAATAGCGGTGACTCTGGTCCTGGACTGGAAACGGATCTGTTTGTTGTTGGGTTCCAGCCAGATCTGTAGTGAGGCTCTGGCTGGCTGATATTGTTGTCTGCCATGTTGCCTGTCAAGTTTGCAAAAACTGTGGGCACATCACATGAGATGAGTTGAGAGCTTTTATTTTCTAAGCTGCTTGCTGCGTTGCATGCAGGATCTCGAATGATGCACGCTTGCTTGAGCTGTGCCTGTACCAAATGTATGTAGTACTAGATTGTGTATGTACTATGTATTCTCCAGCTGCCGTACTGTGCACGGATAATTGGTTTGTCTCGTCTGGTCTGGTAAATAGAGAAGTCCAAGTGTTCAATTCACAGAATCTTGTTTTGTAGCAAAAGTAATCAAATGTCATGAGATTTTTCCTTTTTCTTGAATAACAAATGTCCGTCCTAGGGACAATGTCACATCAGTTTGGTATATGTAGAAGTGTAGTAAGAATCAATAGATTACAGCACATTCAGAAACGGTGATCCCAACTTAAAAGAAGGCCACGGCCCACGGCCCACGACCCACTGAAATGGCAAAGCCCAAAGAGGACCAAAGAGGCCCAAATAAAGATGAGGCCCAGAAGCAGAAGCAAACACCATGGTTAGCTCAGCTGGAGGAGAGCCAACAAGCAAAAATGCCGCAGTGGCCGTCACTCCAGCTGCCCGCCGCCGCCGCCGCCCGCCGCGCCACTCCCTTCGCCTTGTGCAGGAGCTCGTCGTCCTCCGTTTCTGCGTCAGCGTCCAACCAGGACCTGGTAGCGTGTTCTTGGCAAAAGGAGGATGAGGCCGAGGCGCAGTCGTTGGTGGTGGTGGGCGGAGGCGCCGCCGGGGTGTACGCCTCCATAAGGGCCAAGTCCCTGGCTCCCCACCTCAACGTCCTAGTCTTCGACAAAGGAAGGTTCTTGTCCAAGGTATAGAAATTCTCTTTGTTTGTTTTAATTTCTATTTTCCATCAGGCACTACTTCCTTTCCACCGAATATATCATTGTTACTGTTGATTTGTTGCCACTTCCGACGAGGCTGCTGTAGGTCAAGATTTCTGGTGGTGGCCGATGCAATGTCACCAACGGGCATCATCTGGAGCCATTGGTTTGTTCTTGTCCACACTGGATGCATATGCTCTATCCTATCGTCTCCTTTGTTCACTTTCACTGTAACAGACTGACAGTTGAATTCTTGTTCAGGGGATGGCAAGAAATTATCCTAGGGGACACAAAGAACTCAGAGGATCGTTCTTCAAAAATCATGGCCCTCAGGATACTATGCGTTGGTTCTCAGATCATGGTGTCGAGCTTAAGGTATCATAGTCATGACACCAAGATTATTAAATAAATCTTTTACATCCATTGATCATCTATTAGTCTGAACCCACCCGGTCAAGTTATTGATGTCGTGGCTGTTTCTATTGGTTCGATTTCATATCAGACAGAAGATGATGGTAGAGTTTTCCCTGTCACTGACAATTCTGCATCGATAGTAGATTGCCTACTGAATGAAGCAAGGCGACTTGGAGGTATCTTGTCCTAATTGACTCTGTTGTTTATTCATTTGTCATCTGAAATTTAAACAACAATCGAATGGAAGTTTCCCTGCAGGCTGGTAAAGCTGTGACTGGTGCATCTGTCACTGAAAATGGGAAGTTTGTTGTGAAGGTTGAGAAGCGTACCGTTGATTTTGTGGATCATGTAAACGCTAAATATGTCTTAGTTGCTACAGGGAGCAGCCAGCAGGTTTGAGAAAAGATGTTTGGCTCCTCCCTTCTTGTTATTGATGTATAATACAGCATAAAGTTCTCCTCCTTTACATTTTTCTTACCTGCAGGGTTATTCAATTGCTGCACAATTTGGTCACTCTATTATTGCTCCAGTGCCCAGCCTTTTCACATTTAAAATTACAGACAAGCGATTGGCTGACCTCTCTGGGGTATTTATCCATGAATACCTTTGTGGCTCTTATGTTATGAAGTAGCAACCAAGACTTGTAAATCTCGTTTTCATCACTGTTATGCTTTTGACAACAAAACAATCATGTATTGCATATGAAGAGTCTGGAGTTAACATGTTTTTGTGTGCTTCCATGGTCTGGTCTAGGTTCCATCCGAGTTTAAGCATCTCATGTGCATATGTATCCTGTTTTCTGTCTGATATCTAGTGGAAATCACAAATCAAGTGGAAGCATGGAAACCCTTTCAGAATTCACGTTAGCTTGCTGCCTCAATGGATTTTTCATGTTTCTGTCTGTGCTTTTCACTAGAATTGCAGTAAACATTACTATGAAACTTAAAACACCTCTGAGTTTGCTCCTAAAAGGAGGAAAGCTGATATTGTAGATTTTTTTTTTCAAGTCAATTGGACAAGAGCTATTCACCCCATTATCTCCTGCCATGTAGGTCACATTCCCAATAGTCAAAGCAAAACTGAAGCTAGACGGCATTAAGAGAAGTGCTCCTGAATTAACTCAGGTGAACATGTCAACATTCAATTGTTTCATAGATGTTTGCTTACATTAACTGCTTGGTCTTTACAGATTGGACCTATGTTAGTTACACACTGGGGGCTTAGTGGGCCTGTTGTTCTTCGTTTGTCCGCATGGGGAGCACGTGAACTGCATCAGTACAACTACCAAGGTAAGATGCAATGGAACTATGCAGGAATTGCACTACATTCGCAGCCTACTGGTAAATGGCAACACAATTTTACTTGCCATGTCTGTCTGTTTCCGTACTTGCACAAGTTGCATTCAGTAGATCCACAACAGAGCCTTTTTCTTATCAGATTGCTGTTTTGCTGGGCATCCTTATGAGGTCACTTCTATGTAGAATGCTAAAGTCGCTGAGTTATTATTCAATGAGTTACGCATGGTTGCAAGTTTCATAACAAATGAGACTACTGGTATCTCATATTAGGAATCTTTATGCTGTCAGTGGATTTGGACAAACTTACCTTCATTTGAAACACTTCTCTTGCTGTTTGTTCTCTTGGATCATATGATTCTTCGATGTATTGTTCTAACAAACAGTAAACAGCTAAAGAATGGTCTCTCCACCTTCTGAGCCAATTAGCTTTACTGTTTGACTCTTTGGCAGCTGCATTGAGAATTTTTATGTTTCATCAAGTATCTGAAATTTTCCACTATGATAATATTTTACAATTATATGTAAGACAGAAGTAAATGTCTATATTATCCACTTCACTGATACCCATACATTTCTTCCAACACAGCAAAGCTCACCGTTGACTTCATACCCGACATTCATATTGAGGACGTGAAGCGCATCCTTTTCCTGCACAAAGATCACCATGCGGTTCATTTCTCACTCTTGTGCTATTCCCTTTACATGTTCTATTTTTTTTTTATAATCTCCTTCACGCATTCATCTAAGGATCTGAATTTCTGATGACTAACATTACACTTGATTGTCCTTGCTTTAATAATTCAGAACGTGTGTACTAAAAATAGACACGTGTACAAATCTCTGTTCTATTTGACATATTGGGGTGTTTTAATCAAGACTTTAGATGGATTCTGTAATCTGTTGCAGAAATATTCCTTGTGTTCCTGTGAATGTTCTAATTGCTGAATAAAAAAATTGCAATGATGAAGTTGAATTAACAAGTTTTAGTCCTTGCAGAAGCACAAAATAAACAACTCTTTTCCCATGGAGTTCGCTCTGGTGAAGAGATTTTGGAAATTCTTGCTAGAACAGGAGGTCATAATATTACTGCGGTGCTCTTTACTCATTCCTCTATTTTAATTGATGGTTTCATCACTAAAATCTTCTCGCGCAGAGTTTAGATGGTGATATGCACTGGGCGTCCATACCAAATAATAATCTAAACACAGTAGCCCTTAGGTTAAAGCAATGGATGTTTGAGGTTGTCGCTAAGGTATGTGATATCTTAATATACCAATTGAAAACATAATGAGCGCAATCATTTAGGTAAGAATATTTTTTGTCTGTCCAAACTCACAGACTGTTATCTCATCATCATTTGTAGGGTCAATTCAAAGATGAATTTGTCACCGCCGGAGGTGTTCCACTTTCAGAGGTTATTAGTCTTAATTGGTTGCAGTTTTCATCAAAACTGAATCAACTTGCATATATATATGTCTAATTTGCTGCCCTGTTCTAAAGATATCGCTGAGCACTATGGAAAGCAAGAAACAGCCCAACCTGTTTTTTGCAGGAGAGGTATACATTTGTTCCTGAACTTGCAACACTCTGGATCAGCAAGAGAACAATTGACCTTAGCATGACCGTGGTGCAGGTACTTAATGTTGATGGGGTCACTGGCGGATTCAATTTTCAGGTACGCATTACAAGTTCCCTTAAAGAATTTCACCTATTTTAAAAGATCGAACTGTTCATTAGAGACTTGGAGATCTTTACATACGACAAAGCAAATTTCAATCTCATCGATCAAGTATAGCACTTGAAATAATAGAATATTATTTTGATTAAAAATGTTTCACTTATTTTCAAGTAGAAAACATGGTTTGTAACTATAATCTATTCTACATTCTCCACAGAATGCATGGACCGGTGGGTATATAGCTGGGACAAGCATAGGAACATTGGCATCAAGCAACATGAGGCAGCAACAGCCATATTTGCAACTGGACGGATCATGAAGTATCACACTGCAAAAAGGACTCCTGCCTGTTCTTACTACTGAAGACTAACATTGACAAATGACATTGTAGATGTACATAGAGGTCAATGATCGATTGTAGAGATGTACCCGTGAAACAATCTCTTGTTATTAGTTAGCAAACAAGTTCAGAAGTAGTGGATTGTGTACTCTGCACAGCTGTGAGCAAATCTAGTTGTCATTTCTCCAACATAAAATCAGATATAAAGTTACACTCAAGGTTATCTGTTGGCAGTAGCAGCTAACGAGTCATTCAAGCTCCCAGAAAAGGTTGGAACAGCAATGGACGTGCTGGAACACGAAATGATTCTAATTGGCTATCAATTAAGACAGGATAATCTCACTTAAAATGCACCAATGCCATCTCTAAATGTTATCACAAATAAGAGGTTTCAAAGCATAAGGAATCAAAGAGAACTACAACTTAGACTACAGACCAATCTAGACAGATGCACCAGATCATCATTCTTCCCCCAAAACTGCACCCTGTTTAGATGAGTCCCTTATTTCTGACTGGAATAACCTCACTAGTCACTAGAGTCTCTAGAGCAGATGCATGCGCTCAACATAAGGATTGTGCAGCCACCTATTCAGTGGCTCCCCACATCCAACGAAGCATCCAGTATTGCCTCGCGTGGTGACGAACGGGAATTCGAAGAGATGTAGCAGCTTCTGAACTGACTGTCTAACCAAGGAAGACCCGGTTACCCTGCTCCTCCTGCCCCAGCCAGTGACAATGTCAATTCTTTCAGGGCATTTGCCCATTGTCAGAATCTGCCTGTGGAACCAAGCCAGTGTCCTTGACAGCGCAGTCACTGCAGTGCCCTCCGACATCAGGTGTAAGTTGATGAGCCAATATGATGGGTCCTTCTCCCTCACAGAATCCGGGTACACATTCCTCTGGGCAGCAACCTCCCATATGAAGCCAGCCTCCTCCTTGAGGCCGGACTTGTGTAGGAAATCTATGACAGCATCCATTAAACCCCTTTTACTCTCTCTGTCCTCACTGTGCATCATGTCCAAGAAATATCTGGTGTGATCCCTCACATTCTGGCCGCCAGGTTCTGCATCGGGCAAATATAACAAGAACATGTGGGCAGGGTGTCCAGTGATCGCCATGAGCTGGCAGCATAAACCCATCTGTGCTTGAGCCTCAGTACAACAACTGAGCAGCAAGGTGTAGGTCTGCAAAGATGGAACGAGCCCCTGAGCAAGCATGTTTTGGAGCACGCTGTAGGCATCTTGGAACCTGTTTATCTTAAGAAAAGCACTCAGTAGGGAATTGCAGGTCGGCACATTGGGCTGCAAACCATCCTGAAGCATTGCATGATACCATCCTAGTGCCTTGTCAACATTGCCAGCTTTGCCCCAGAGGTCCACCAAAAGACCATATACAGGCTCATCAGGAGCCCAGTCATGCCTCATCTCAATGAACACAGCCTCAGCCTCATCCAGATGACCACAATGACCAAGAACTTCCATGACAATACTGTATGTTATTTTGTCAGGACGAAACCCGGCAACCTGCATGTCCTTGTACAGCTTCACAACATTTTCATAATTTCTTGCTTTGGCCTGAAGAGCAATCATTATGTTGTATGTAACTAGGTTAGGTGTGCAGCCATTTTCAACCATCTCACAGAAAAGCTTATAAGCAGCTGCCAGGTGACCACCTTTTCCAAGGCAATTAACCATGGCACTGTACGTGAAAGTATCTGGTGACAGCCCTACTTCTTGCATCCTGGTATATAAATCCATTGCAAATTCCAGGTATCCACCTTTAGCATGGATATCAATCAATGTACAATATGTAACCCGATCTGGCTCATAACCGGCTTTCTGCATCTCCTCGAATACTTTAACAGCCTCTCTTAGATAATTTGCACGACCATATGCATGTATTATTCTGTTGTATGTTACAACAGTTGGTTTGCAGTGAACACTGTTCATCTCATCAAGAAGTTTCCTCATCGTACCAAATTGCCTGGCTTGTCCAAGGATGCCTATCATGGTTGTGTAGCTATGACCATCATGCTTGAAACCTGGTTGCCGCTTTAACCACTGGAAGAAACCAAGTGCAATGGTGTGGTCATGAAGCAGCTTGAGTACTTGGTTTGCCTGGAATGCATCTATCTTGCAATGGAGATTATCCAGAACGTGTTCCGTCATAGGACCCCATTTCATTTGCTGCAGTGTATGGTAGTACTGTTCAACTGAGCGCAATGACTTCAATGATCTTAAGTTAGACTGAGGTCCTCCACCATGACTCTTTATTGTTCCCGCAAGGGCCTGAGATTTGTGACCAGAACCAGTATACATAGCTGGAGCTGACAAGTTTTGGGTTTGAACTTCATCCCACCTAGCATCTGTACTGAAATTGTTAGAATGATAATTTGTGTGGCGCTGACCAGGATGTCTTTGATTCTTTATTTGCGATGGTGAATTAGCAACCATAGCAGGAGGTCCTGAAAAACTCTGGTTTGATTTTGCATAGCCAGATCTTGATACACCCTTCCCAAGATTATTTTGCACGGAAGGATTATAAGGCATCTTTGCCTCAGGAAGACTATGCTGGTTGTGTGACTTGATATTAGAAGGCTGGGCATCCGACAAGGGCTGGTAAGAATAGCTAGTGGCCATCTGTGAAGCTTGATTGGTGCCTCCATTATTTGATGTGGACTTGAGGTTTACTAACTCAGTGTACACACCAGCTCCTGCAATTGCAGAATGAGAAATGCTTCTGGCGGTCTGCTTAGAAGGCTGTACATAATCATTTCCTAGCACCTGAGGAGTTCGAGGGTGGTTGCTAGTGTTGCCAGATGCTGGCTCTGTCTCTTGAGATGAGTTGGAAGGAACAATATGAACAGCTGGAGCAGGGTAACCAGTGGCCCGACCAATGGATCCAACAACATGTTGTACAGATGGAGTTTGAGCCTTTACAGAGGGTCTGCGAGTTGAATGAAACTTCTGCTCGATACCATTAGCCGTCTGCCTTTTTGGAGCAGAAGTTTCATCTTCAGGGCATGTGCATGAAGCTCCATCAGTGCTACCACACCTTGACCCATTAACGTAGAAGGACCGTGCACACTGGGTTAGCGTGCCGAGTTGCTTTGCCCTCAACATGAACTGCAATATTAAGTTCACACGATGTTATCAGCTAGAACAACCTTTATGTTATGAATACATCATACATGAGAGGTTCTGCTTGTGATGATGAAGACAGTATAAAAGATATATTTGATGTTGCTTTGTGGCCTTGTGCTCATTTTATATATATACCCATAACTCTTTCCTATTATTTCTAAAGATAAAACAACAATGATGTGTATTATGAAGCATGTTAGTAACATATATACGAATAGAAATGGGTGTGCAGGTGTCAACTGGAAGAATTGATGGCTATGATGGCTCATGCTTTAGTTTGTAACCTAAGTTCATGTACAAGCAAGTCTATTAATGTGAGAAAACACAGTCAATGATATAAGGAGGAAGGGACATACTGGTTAGTTGGTTAATAAATCAAGCTAGAACTTTTGATAATGTCAGTGCGAACTTCTAGCCTCCACTGAACTCCATATGGCCCCTCACTGGTAAACCTGAAACAAAAATAGAGCAAATAAATATATGCTGCTTACAAAGTATTTTGTTTAGCTGTACTAACCAGTACGAAGAAGAAGAAGAAGAACTCATTCAGAATACTAGATATGTATAACAAAAGGGGATTCTAAGTGTAAACTTCTGGGCAACTACACCTATCTAGGCTTATTGATCCAATCTACATAACTGGTGAGTAAAATCCAACGATCAACCTTATAGGCACTAGTTACAACTGCAAAGTAGTAATAATAAAGTTAAATGATATGCTCAGAACGTTCAGTTCGTCGAAAAGCCATTATCTTCTTTTGGAAAAAAATGTCTTTTAAGGCGCGCAGAAGCAGCATGTCAAACAGAAAGGCAGAAACAGGATTACAGATGAAGCCAAACAGATTAATGTGCGGCAACTAAGATGAAAGAAGCAGCTTGGTGAACAATCCAAAAATTCGTTGAAGCTTTAGGTCTGCAAGACGAGATTTTTTTGTTTACAGGGAGGCAATTAGGGTTGAGTTTTCTGAGCCACAGCATGTCCTTTCCTATCAGAATCAGAGCATTCAAAATTTATAATTGGGGGCTAGATTCTACACAGAACTTTATTGGATTGAATTTATTACATCACATTACAGGATAATAATTCCAAAACAAAAGAAAGAAACCCTTGTTTGGCATTGAAGCAGAAGAAGAGGTAAAAGGTGTCCTTAATTAGGATAGGCTAAAATAATCATCCGGTGGCGAAAAGGAAGGAAGGGCCTTTGCTGCGCAAAATCCAAAATTTGACCATGGATTGAGGAGCACGCGGGCGTTGGGGATAGGGCTTGGAGAAGGCATACCTCGAATCGGGTACCGGAGACGGAGGAACGACCGAAGGGGCCTCTTTGGTCGTTCCAGCCGGCGGCGGCGCGCTCTCGGCTCCAACGCCAGCCGCGCCACCCAGCAATCGCACGGCGGGAGACCCAGCTGGACGGCGGCGGCGTTCGGCAACCCCTCTTCTGCCTCTTCCTCGTCCTTTCTACTAGGAGTAGTACCTAGCTAGTAGTACTAGGTTCCAAGGAGACATGGAGAGCAGAGGAGGAGCGGCGTGAGGAGGAGGAGCAACAACAACGAAGAAGAAGAAAGATGCGATGCGATGCGATCCCGTGTCCCTCCCTCCCGGAGACGCGGCAGCGGCGGCGCACGGGTGGGGTGGGTGGGGATTGGGGATGTTCCGTGGCTTGCGGGAGAATCCAATCCTCCTTCAGAGCCAGAGGAAAGAGAGCAAACCTTTTCTCTCAGACTCCTGGAACTTGTCACGCAAGAATAATAATCTCAACCAATCTAATCTGTTGTTCCGATTTCTGAATCTTTCATTATTAGTATCTTTTTATTCAAAACAATAAATACTACAGTTTATCGGGTTTGACCGAGTTTAGTTAACAATCCTGCCGTTAGTTCCTCCTCCTAACCCATTTGGATTTGGTGTTTGTTCGGGTGGATTAAACCTACAACTACTACTCCATATAAGATATTTTCTTCTTCTTATAAGAAGCCGCCCCCCCTCCCCCACACCACTAAATTCATCCAAAACTAAACAATCCTTTCTTCATATTGCATTTTCTTTGACTACATCAGATATTTTATTGAGGTTATACTTCGTCCGTTTCTAAATATTTAACGGCCTTGATTTTTTAAAATATATTTAACCATTCGTCTTATTAAAAAATTTAAGTAATTATTAATTCTTTTCCTATCATTTAATTCATTGTTAAATATATTTTTATGTATGTATATAGTTTTACATATTTTACATAAGTTTTTGAATAAAATGAACGGTCAAATATATTTAAAAAATCAACGGCGTTAAATATTTAAGGATGAAGGGAATATATGAGAAAAAAGACCTAGATTCTTCAGATGATAAATAAGAGTAGCAACTAGTATCAATTAAGGCCGAGTTTAGTTTCAAACTTTTTCTTCAAACTTCCAGTTTTTCTATCACATCAAAACTTTTCTACGGCTGTGTTTAGTTCAGCGCAAAGTTTAGATTTTGGTTAAAATTGAAGATGATGTGACTGAAAAGTTGTGTGTGTATGACAGGTTGATGTGATGGAAAAGGATTGAAGTTTGGATCCAAACTTTGGATCTAAACACAGCCTACACACATAAACTTTCAACTTTTCCGTCACATCATTCCAATTTCAATCAAACTTTTAATTTTAGCGTGAACTAAACACACCCTAAGATAGTAGAGATGGATTCTGATCTAGCTTTAGTTATCCTAGCTCAGCGAATCCAAAGATAAAACAGAAACAGGGAAAAGGTAAAGAAAATCTAAAAATTTGTGTGTACGTGTGTTTTTGTCTGATGTGTGTCCTGCTTTGGCCAAGAGGAAACACGCGGCTCACAATCATCCAAATGTTAAGATCGATACACAAACAAAATTAAAATAAGCAGAAAAATGTATGCACATCAGGAGCTCGTGAATTGATTGATCAATAAATCAACTAAAAGATGAAAGTACAGACAGTTGTAAAAAATGACAGGAGGACAATGACATCTATCACTCCAAAAATCATTCAAACCTGACATATACATTGAGAAGAAAAAAGAACAGCATACAAATAGTATCGACCTAAGATTTTTGTGAATTGCTATATGAATGCTGTCAAACTTTTAAATACTTTTTATAACTATTTCGAACAACAGGAACGTCTCCTAAAGAATCAAAACAGTTTCCCCCTAAAAACACGAGGATATATACTCCCTCCGTTTCACAATGTAAGTCATTCTAGCATTTCCCACATTAACATCAATATGGATATGGGAAATGCTAGAATGACCTATAAATTGTGAAACGGAGGAAGTAACAACTAGTTGTGGCATACGTTCCTTGTCTTCTCACGTACTCCCTTCGTCCAAAAAAACCCAACCTAGTATTAAATGGGACATTTTCTAGTATAACGAATCGGGACAAGCTTCTGTCCAGATTTATTTTATTAGAAAGCATTCCATTCAATCTTAGATTGGTTTTTTTTAAGGAGGGAGTACTCGCGAGTGTGTCCGCTAGCAATCACCATCACCACTGCACTAAAGGCGGCATACACATCACATCTAAACACATCAATAATTTAATTTTATTATTCCCTAAAAAAAATGTGGGCAAACTGTGACACGTAGAGTAATGTACCACCACACCACCAAAGCTTCCTTCCTAGCTTCCCAGGTGTATATCGTGTATTGTATTGTGATCAAAAGTAAACACTTAATTAATTATGTCAGTTTCAATTTCATTTGACACTCATATAAGCAGATAGCTAGGTGGTTATTCAAGTGATCGGCGTTAATTGTACACGTTGATATCGATCTTGATCGATAATGATTGTTCCACCTAATCAATTGATTAAAGTCTCGATCGATAGTTTTTTTTGGCTTTAAGTCGACGCGCGCGTCGCTATTTAGCTTCGTACATACTACTGCGTCCGTTTTTGGATAAATAACGACAGTTGATCTTTTGAAGTATAGTTGGTTATTTGTTTTATTTTTTTTCTAAAAATATGTAATTCTAATAATTTGTTGTGAGTTGTTTTATTGAAAACGTTAAGGCTGAGTTCGCACTCCCTCTTCCCAACCCAACTCTCTCATTTTCCACGCACACGCTTTCCAAATTACTAAACGACATGTTTTTTTAAAAAAATTTCTATACAAAAGTTGCTTTAAAAATCATATTATCCATTTTTTAAAAAAATTAACTAATACTTAATTAATCACGTGTTAAAAAACCTCTCCGTTTTGCGTGCAGAAGGGATGGGTTCCCGTCCTCCACTCCCAAACACACCCTAAGTATGACTTTTGTGAGCTTATGTATTTGAAAAAAATGATAAAATTAACGATGTCATCTATTACAAAATGCAGAATACTGCTTGTCGACTTTTGATGTCGCGATTCCGGTATTTGCATAGTATGGGGATCGTTGGTACTAGGATATATGCGAGACTGAGGTAAAAGAGATGGAGACAAGGATTTTTATACAGGTTCAGGCCCCTGAATTGTCAGGTAATAACCCTACATCCTGTTGGCCGAAGCCGGTCGTTGCTCTTATTCATCATAATCACACCAGTACAATATTTGGGGTAGCCTAGCTAACTGTTGTCGACATGACAATCTAAAGTTCTGACTCATAGTCGACAATAGGGTAGTCTTCCTCCTCGGGTCTGTGCCCGGCGAGATCAGATATAGCGCTTTCGTCTCTCCTGACAGTATCCGGAGACACCATAGGGGACTAGCCGTGCTTATCCCTGAAGTCGATATCCGGCATCTTCTTGACGTATATTGGCTTGTATGTTGATCTTCTATCTCGACCTATTGTTCCGTGTATGTTGATTGTGGGTGTCCTTTTCCTCATAGGGGGTCTTGTATTTATACCCATAGATGTCCCCTTGTCCAAGTAGAACTAGGGAAACTAATATGGATACAATCCGAGTAGTCCTTGTCGTTTCTATGTAGAACTCTATTCATCCTTCCTTATGCGGAACTCCTCCTATATCCGAAGGTTGTTTCCGTATAAGACATGATATGTGGTGGGTCCTGCCGAGATTTAGTCGACTACTATTAGGTATGTGGTATTCATAACCCTGACACTGCTAATAGTACATGTTGAGAGGTGGGTTTGACCAGTTCTGCTTCAATTCGCGTGAACTCATCCAATCTGCATGCCGGTTTTTGCATCTTTTGTATGGAGATGCAAATATAAACTGTGGTGGTGTTTGAATCTCATGAAGATTAAGATTAAGTGTTTTACGCAAAACGAGGTAGTAATAACGTGTGATTAATTGAGTTTTAATTATTACAAACTTAAAAAATGGATTAATCTAATATTTTAGAACAACTTTCATATAGAAAATTTTCGCACGAAATGCACCGTTTAGCACTTTGAAAAGCGTGCTACTTTAATCCAAAATTTCATCCACTCTTCACTCTTTTAAGTGGATTCAAACGGGGCCATGTATCTAGGCTGTTTGGATTAGGGACTAAAATTTTAGTTCCTGTCAGATCGGATATTTGAATACTAATTAAAAGTATTAAATATAGACTAATGATAAAGCCATTCTAAAACCTTAGATTAATTTGCAAGACGAATCTACTGAGCATAATTAATTTATAATTAGCATATGTGATAATATGGAAAACATGTGCTAATTATAGATTAATTAGGCTAAAAAAATATCTCGTGAGTTATTTATACAATTAACTTTATTATTAATCTATATTTAATATTTATAATTAATGTTTAAACATCCGATATTACAGGAACATTCAGACTAATAATACTCCATGCTCCCTCCGTCCTACCTCTTGGTTCAACGAATCTGTACACGATACGATACATTCGGACGGTGAGGGAGGCGAGTGGAGTGCGTGTCGACGTGTCCTACTCATCCACGCCACGTAACCAATTCCATCTCCGGCCGCCGCCGATGGCCTCGCGCTCCCGGTGGTCGGCGCTGGCGGCGAGCGCGCTCATCCAGTGCTTCGCGGGGAGCTCCTACTGCTTCGCCGTCTACTCCCCGGCGCTCAAGGCCTCCCAGTCCTACGACCAGTCCGCCCTCGACAAGGTCGCCTTCTTCAAGGACGTCGGCGCCAACGCCGGCATCCTCTCCGGCCTCCTCGCCGCATGGGCCCCCGCCGGCCGCCGCCGCCCCTGGCTCGTCCTCCTCGCCGGCGCCGCCCTCTGCGCCGTCGGCTACCTCCCCATCTGGCTCGCCGTCACGGGGGTCGCCCCGGCGCCGCTCCCTCTCCTCTGCCTCTACATGCTGCTCGCCGCGCAGGCGCAGACCTTCCTCAACACCGCCGATGTCGTCACCGCCGTCGAGAATTTCCCCGATCGACGAGGCACCGTCATCGGCATCATGAAGGTCAATTATCCATTCCCCTAATCCATCCTCTCTCTCTCTCTCTCTCCAGATACAACCTCTCTCATCATTTCTTTAATTAATTCGGTTCTTTCTAATTAGGCTTATAATAAAAAGGATCAAAATAAATGAATAGTACTCCAGTAGGCAAAAGCCAAAAGCATACAGATTATTATTGAACAGGCTGCTACCAGCCTACCAACAACCAACCCAACTGTGGCTCTTCCTTGTGAGATACTATTACTCTGTCCTCTTCTCGAACACTCACTTGTTTAAGATGGGTCCCTATGAATTTCGACTACATACATAGTACTGGATGTGTTGCTGCCTTGATGCCTCAAAGCAACAACCACATTTTTTTTATGTGTCCTGATCCTGGATGTTGTTGACTTTAATTTTGGAGCAGAGCAGAGCAAATAGAATATCATATGGGTAGATCACAGGAACTTATAGTGAAAAAGGAGTGCTCCAGTTTTTATTATCATGATGAACAGCACACCAGATATAAGGAGGGAAAAGAAAGAAGAGAACATCAAAGACTGAAAAAAAAACATGTATTGTCCACTGTGTTAATTGAATCTTGTGTGTTTTGTTCTTTCTAGATGACATTCCAGAGTATTGTACATCAAGATAATAAGCTCTACCGTCTTCAAAGAAAAACAAAATCTTTACCTTTTCATCCCAAATAATTTCCCTTCCTTCTTACCAGTTGGTTAGCAAAGCATGCGGGTAAATTTCAAGGAACTTTGACTCATTGTTGTGGGGGGTGTCCCAAATCCCTTTTATGGTAAGCCAAACTCTTGGAGTAGTACTTCCTTCACATAGCTCAGTGGTGTACTAGGCCCCAAAATTTCAGGTTCTGGAGTCTGGAGTCTGCACCAGGATAAATTAACTCCATGAATGAGTAATCGCAAGCTTTAACGGTTTACTCCATTTACGTGAGGATTACCAGTTTAATCTGTAAATTAAGGAGTTTGTGGGATATAGGAAATTTGTGTACTGTGCTCAGAAATTATTGCTTCCAAAAAGACAGCATGACTGATGTTAGAGTGCTACAAACGTGTAGGTAACTACTCCTATTTCAGAAGAACGACATCTGGTCCCTGCTGAGCCATCAGTTGCAATCATCCCATGCCTGTCTTTTTGTTGGATTCATCCTTTTCAATATTTCATGATTCATTGACATGCTTCCTGTGGCTAGTAAGCTTGATTTACCTCCTGTCACTAATTTCCCAAATATTAATTAATGGAAACGTCTGAATAAAGCTTGTTTGCATCATATATCTTTTGGTATTGCCTTGAGGTTTTATCTAATTTTATCGCGGAATACAATTATGTGAACTTCTGCACGTGCATTGCTCTATTAGCCTAACTTGCCTTTTATTTGCTTGAGAACATGGAAATCTGAAGTCTCATTTATTTGTGTATAATATTTTAAACCTGAATCCCTGTACAGAAAATGATTTAGGCCTGAAACTCATTTTATGCTATAAGCACCATGTTCTGTTCTGTTGCACAAGTGTAGGGAGATCTTAAATTCATTTTTTTTCTGTACTTTTCAAACAGGGCTTTCTGGGATTAAGTGGAGCAATACTGGTCCAAGTATACCGCACCATCCACATTGCTCCCAGCACTTTCATACTGATGTTGGCGATATTGCCCACTGCCATCACCCTGCTGCTTATGTATTTTGTCGATGTCCACCGTTCTGATCATCAACGGTACAACAAGAAGTTCATGGATGCTTTCTCCCTCATTGCCATTACTGTTGCTGGTTATCTAATGATCATCATAATCTGTGACCAAGTATTGAAGATAATAAGTTCAGCTGTGCAGACTGTTTGCTTTGTGATACTCCTACTGTTGGTCCTGTCTCCAGTGGCTATTGCTGTGAAGGCCCAGAAGACAGAATCAATGAAGCAAGAAGAAGAAACCAGGGATCAAGCTGAAAGAATCGGACTACTCCAAGAGCAAATTAGTACAAATGCCAGCTCCAGTAGCGATGAGCGATGTCAAGAACTGTCGACAGGCAAAGAAAACATGAATCTGGTGCAGGCAATGTGCAAGCTGAACTTCTGGCTGCTGTTCCTAGCAATGTCCTGTGGGATGGGATCAGGGCTTGCAACGGTGAACAACATCAGCCAGATCGGCGGCTCCCTCGGGTACTCGACCAAGGAGACGAGCACACTGGTGTCACTCTGGAGCATCTGGAACTTCTCAGGGAGGTTTGGTGCCGGCTACATATCCGACCACTTCCTCCGTTCGCGGGGAGTCGGTCGCCCTTTCTTCATCGGCGTCACGCTCCTGGTCATGAGCTTGGGCCACGCCATCATCGCCTCCGGCATCCTGGCGTCGCTCTACGTCGGGTCGGTGCTCGTCGGTCTTTGCTATGGGTGTCAGTGGGCACTGATGCCGAGCATCACGTCGGAGATATTCGGGCTGAACCATTTCGGCACCATCTTCAACGTGGTGGCGGTGGCGAGCCCCGTGGGATCTTACATCCTCTCGGTGAGGGTGGTGGGTTACATCTACGACATGGAGTCGCCGCCGGGAGCTCGTGCCTGCTCCGGTAACCATTGCTTCGTTTTGTCGTTCGTCATCATGGCGTGTGTCTGCGTGGTTGGCTCTGCTGTCGCCTTCATGCTCTTCGTCAGGACGAGGAGGTTTTATAAACGGGTTGTGTACGCCAGGTTGCAATCTTTTCTATAGAGAGAGAAACGAACCGATTCTTTTCTAGCAAATGCTTACCTATCTTTTACAAGCAACAGGATTTGATCTGTACCTGTACGTCAGAGAATGGTAGAAAGCAGAGGCACACTACTTTCTGCTGCCATTTTTTTCTTGTTGAAAAGACATCATTGGACTGGTCACTGGTGTTATATACTACTAGTACTTGTATGTATGCGTAGAAGTAAAAGGAAAATAAAACAATGTACAGGGAAGAAGCTACAGAAAACAAACAGCATTTGCTTCGTCAGAAAATTATAGCAGAGCTGACTTAACACAAAGAAATCAGTTCGTGCAACCAGCTGGCTGGGGTAATTTTTTCAAGGGAATAGGCTTGGAGAGCTCTGCCTTTTATGCTGATTCAGAAAGTAGAGAATAGTTCAGTTCTAAGCACATGAAAGCTACATTGTTACAGAGTGGATTTGTCAGCTGACAACTGTATATACCAGCTGCTTTGCCCCTCGCCGGATGCGGTACAGGAGGAAAAGGCCCAGGCCACAGCGAGAGAAAAGGCCCAGCTACAAGTATGCAGGTCCAAAATGGGCTCTGTAATATGGGCCAAGGCCGGGAAAGTGAATTCATCTAAATAGTCATGTCACCTAAATAGTCATCAAAAAATATGAAAAAAATTGGCAACATAGATTAATATGAAATATATCTCTTCACAAATATGCAAGTTTTAATTCAACTTCTACAAGTTGTAACAAAAATAACAAATATAGTTGCGAATGCGTGATAACTATTTTCAGTTTAATTTGTTATTTTTGTTGCAACTTATAGAAGTTGAATTTGGTCTTGCATGTTTGTGGAGTGATATATTTCATATTAATCTATGTTGTCAATTTTTTCTAAATTTTTTGATAACCATTTAGATGACATGCAAACAACGAGAGGATGTCCCCTTGAGGGATGAAAATTCACATCTGCCAAGGCCCTGTAATAGAGCTAGGCTATCTGGGGAGGCCAAATCCGGCGACGGCGGCGGTGGGACTACTGATGTCTGGAACTACCGTCGACACCCAAATTTATAACACTACAGTAGAATTAACACAAATTTAGAGCCGAGCATTATGACGTCTCTAACCATCCATGTGAGATCAAAGTTGGATAAACAAGTGCAATATTTCAAGTGCCATCTTCAGATTTAACGGGCCGAAGGAGGATATTAACCCTGTTTGAGAGAGCTTCAGAATCAAAAGCTCCCCCAAACAATTCAGCTTTTGACCTAGATTCTGAAAAGCTGTAGTTGTAAAATACAAAAAAATAAACTAGAAGCCAGAAGCTGGAAAACCCAGCTTTTATATATTCTCAGAAACTGGATACCAACCAACTGCTTCTTAGAATTTTAAGCTCCTCCAAATAGACCTTAAGGTATTTTTTTTAATTCCCAAGGGGGAGAGAGGCAAATTAGGAGCTGAACATTCTGATGTCTCTAACCACTCATGTCGGATAAGAGTCGGATAGACAATTGTAATATTTTAAGTGCCGCCTTCAAATTCATCGGGCCGAAGGAGGACATTAAGATTAAGGTATTGTTCGTTTAATTTCTAAGAGGGATTGAGGAAAAACAATTCTATATCATAATAATTATGGAATAAATTATCTTTAAATTATCCTCAATCCCCTTATTGCCGTATGGGAGGGATTAACCGAACAACACCTAACGAAAAATTTTCCACAGCTTTAACAAAAAAAAAGTACTAACTTAATTGTGTGGTTGATTTAGAAACAATGATCAGAGCGGCGGCATTTACACTTGAAGGTGTATATGCCTTATGCCCTTATTATTACAAAGATGGGGAACCTTATTAATAGAAAGAAACTATGACAAAAATATATAAGGACTCAAACAATTAAGACATAGGAGAAGACTATATATTAGTGAAGTGCCATGTCATATGCATGAAGAAGACTGAAAACCACTCCTCGCTCTGTCCTGACATATATGGTCCCGTCGATCGTCCAGGACGAACAACTCCTCGTGCTGAAATAATATAAACAAACAAAATCGCAATCAGTCAAGACTTGTGCAGTAGGATCAGTAATAAACAACTTTCATTAGTGGAGTAGTATTTGTCACCTTAATTAATTACTAGCTAGCTTGTTAATAAATTATATGGTGCCATTCGACTTGTTGTTGACTGTTTCATCCACCTTCGTCCCTGCAGCTTCGTCATCCTTCTCTTTCTCTTTCGCCGCTTTGGCCTTCGCCGCCTCTTCTTCCTCCTTCGCCTTGGCCGCCGCCGCCTCTTCTTCCTCTTTCGCCTTGGCCGCCTCCGCCGCCTCCACCTTGGCCTTGTTCAACGCCTCGATCAGACCTGCCAGGCACGCGTCGGGGTCCCTCTTCTTCCCCTTGGACGCCTTGGGCATCAGGTTCTCCGCCACGTCCGCCGGCGACATGTCGATCTCCTCCAGCAGCCGCCGTATCTCGACGAACATCTCGTGCTGCTCCACGCCCAGGTAGTTCTTGGCCAGCACCTTGAACGCCTCGAACCGGCAGTAGGACATCTCGATGTGCACGTCCATCCTGCCTCGCCGGATCAGCGCCGGGTCCAGCTTCTCCTTGTGGTTGGTCGTGAAGATGATGATCCTCTCGCCGCCGCACGCCGACCACAGCCCGTCGATGAAGTTGAGCAGGCCGGAGAGCGTGACCTTGGATGCTTCATCCTTTTCCTGCTCGGTGGGGAGCTTGGGCTTGTCGTCGTCGTCTTCGTCAGAGGATTTCTTCTTCTTCTTGTCGTTGCTGCGCTTGGCGGTGAGGTCGACGGAGCAGTCGATGTCCTCGATGACGATGATGGACTTGCCGGTGGTCTCGATGTAGAGCTTGCGGAGGTCGGTGTTGGTCTTGACGGCCGTGAGCTCGAGGTCGTAGACGTCGTAGTCGAGGAAGTTGGCCATGGCGGCGATCATGGTGGACTTGCCGGTGCCGGGGGGGCCGTGCAGGAGGTAGCCGCGCTTCCAGGCCTTGCCGACTTTGGCGTAGTAGTCCTTGCTGTCGCGGAAGGCGGTGAGGTCGTCGAGGATGGCGTCCTTGTCGGCGGGCTCCATGGCGAGGGTGTCAAAGGTGGCCGGGTGCTCGAAGGGGACGTGGCTCCAGACGCTCTTGCGGCTGTAGTAGGAGGTGGAGGCTCCGGGGGCGTTGTTGGTGAAGAGGCGGCGCTGGCGGTTGCGGATGGTGACGGCGCGGCCCTCGGCGAGGACGTGGGGGAGGTAGGCGTCGAGGACGAGGTCGCGGTGGCGGCGGTGGAAGACGAGGCGGTAGAAGCGGGCGTCGTCGTCGCGGGGGTAGAAGCTGATGACGTTGGTCCGGGGAGGCTTCTTGGAGGGGTACCACCAGATGGTGGCGCCGCGGAAGGAGTCGGTCACCTCCTGGTGGTCGTCCACCGTGATCTGCACCGTCCTGGCGTCCTTGCCCAGGTCCGCCCTCAGCTTGCGCGCTCGCCGGGCGCAGGCGTGGCTCAGGTAAGCCTCCACGGCGAGGAAGAAGTCGCTGCGGCGGAAGCGCTGGTGGCCGTACTCGGAGATGGTGACGTGGAGGTAGGGGCTGAGGTAGGAGGTGAGCTTGTCCACCATGGTGCTCAGCCACTGCCGGAGCCCCGCGGGGACGTGGTTGTTGACGACGGGCCAGAAGAGGAGGACGCTCACCAACGCCGACCACAACGTCGACACCGATCCCAGATTCTCCATCATGCCCATGGCCATTTGGCGCCGCCGCCACCGCTATAAAAAGAGATGGGCAAGTGTTGGAAACCAGTGCCTGCAGCTCCTGTAGGTGATGGCCAGTATATATAGAGAGTGCGCTGGTATTAAAACATTTTCTATAGACAACTTAATATATGGTATTTCCTCCGTATTTTAATGTATAACACCGTTGACTTTTCGACTAACGTTTGACCATTCGTTTTATTAAAAAATTTTATGCAAATATGAAAATATTTATGTCATGCTTAAAGAACATTTAATGACAAATCAAGTCATAGTAAAATAAATGATAATTACATAATTTTTTTTTGAATAAGATGAATGATCAAACGTTTGATAAAAAGTCAACGGTGTTATATATTAAAATATAGAAGTAGTAGTATACTACAAATCTATAACCCGTTTTTCTCCTCTCTTCTTCACATAACTATAAATATTATATTTGACAAACTTATACAGTCCGCTTATTATAGCCTATTAAGTTTTTGATGAATATTCTTAGTAATTTCGCTGCTTGGTTGTGTCGTTGGTGAGGAGTACGTGACATATCGATGGACGGAGATCGAATTTGCAGTTGGTCGTAAATCATCAAGCGTTATCTGCAGAGACCATCATATCGACCGTCAATAAAAACTACAAGTGGCAAGGAGGATGGATTCTAATCTCTCGGGTGAACGTCCACCCGTTTCTTGCATGCCATCTAAATAATTATGAAAAAATTTCAAGAAAATTCACAAGATAGGTTAATATATAATATATTACTTCACAAACATTCAAGTTCAAATTCGACTTCTACAAGTTGTAACAAAAATAACAAATCAAACTCTAACTAGTATACGTATATTCACAGTCAAATTTGTTATTTTTGTTACAACTTGTAGAATTTGAATTTGAACTTGTATGTTTGTGAAGTGATATATTACATATTAACCTATCATGTCATTTTTTTTGAAAATTTTTCATAACCATTTAGATGACATGCAAGAAACGGGTGGACGTCCACCCTGAGTGTTTAAAACTGTTTTCCAGTGGCAAGTGCTTTCCTCATGCGTCATCTGTCCATCCTTAAGTTGTGCCTGCTTCGTCAACCGCCCTTTAATTTGGTCATGTTAATTTCGATCTTGTGCGATACCTTTTATACGTGTAAATATAATTAATGTACCTTTAGGTAGTTGTAACATAACGGTGTATTTAATGAAACTTTTAGTTTTGGTTTAGAAAAAACTAAAATGCAACAGGTAGGCTTATCAATATGAAATGGATGGATGGAGTAAAAAAAGAGAGTAGATGTTCTGTATAGCTGCAGGACCACCAACCAATGAAAGGGGGGGGGGGATACCGAATACAAGCGGCGACTGGCGGCCAGTTGTTTTAAGTTTTATTTATAACAAGGTGATTTATAATCAATCATCAATTAAAAAGAGAGCGAATGTGATTAATCAAACGACAGGAATTAGCTTAGGGCCCATCAATGGCTCTCCTGAAGAGTGGCCGATCGACTGCGATCCTGATCTAGCCCTAAGCTGCGATCGGCATGGTGATGGGCGGACAATTAAGGAGGACGGCGACTGCATGCATGCGTGAAGCAGCTGGAGTACGATTTATACTTGTATACGATACGACGAGGCAGCGACTGTGCATGGCCGAGGTGGCGGGATCTAGCAGGAGAGAGCTAGCGCGCGCGGGAGAAGATGCATAGGCGGCGCACGAGGCCGCTTAATTCCTGTGCGATCTCGATATATATATATATATGTATATGCTCGCCATCCGCATGCATCATCCTCGATCTCCTCCTACCCCGATCTTCATCTTGTTGTTGATGACGATGACGTACTATGACGACGACGATGTGTGTTTCCCCCATGTTGATGACGATCTTCTTCTTCTTCTGAATGCATCAACATTATAAGAGATCAAAACATAATGATAACACTACATTATAATTAAGGATTAATTAGATCCATCCCATTAAAAATTTAGCGGTTTTAAAATATACCATTACTATTTATATATTTGTATTGATGCCACTATTTGAAATCTTAGTGGTGTCACTGAGATATGTATTTTCCATGTATTAAAAAAAATACCCTCATCTTCTACCTCTCTCTTTCCCATCTTCTACCCCTCTCTCTCTCCTCGCTGCGTCGCTCGCTCCGCCGCCATCCCATCCGCCATGCCGCTCATTCCGTCCCCGCCGCTCCTAATGCTGCTCGCGATGCCGCCGCTTACCACCGCTGCAGCTCGCTGCTGCCACCGCGTCGCTGCTGCTGCTGGCGCCGCCGCTATTCACCGCGCCGCCACGTCACGGCTGCCACCGCCACTGACACGCCGTTGAGAAGGAAGAGAGGAGGAAGGAGAAAGAGGAAGAAAGAAGAAGAAGAGAAAAGGTGCAGTTTGGTATAATTTTTCTAGAAATACATTCAAGGGTAAATAGTGGTATCTTTTGAATATGTGTGAAATTATAATGGCATATTTCCAAATACATGAATACTAGTGGCACATTTTAAAACCGGTAAATTTTTAATGGCATATATCCAATTAACGCTATATATAATAATATTTAATAATGAGGTTCATTTGAAACCTGTTAGGACTAAAGAAGTTACTCCTTGATTCATCGTAATTACAATATACTCCCTCCATCCCTAAATATTTGACGCCATTGACTTTTTTAAACATGTTTGACCGTTCGTCTTATTCAAAAAATTTAAGTAATTATTAATTCTTTTCCTATCATGTGATTCTTTGTTAAATATACTTTTATATATACATATAGTTTTACATATTTCACAAAAAATTTTGAATAAGACGAATGATTAAACACGTTTAAAAAAATCAACGGCGTCAGGAGGGAGCATTACAGTTCGTATCAAAGATTATCAACCGTCTAGGCCGACGGCAACAACAAGTTGCTCCCTCACCTGTATTGTATGCTGAGTCTGAATCTGACACCTGGAAAATACAACTCTAAGTTTTTTCTTTGCAACCGGCCGGTTTTCTATATATATTGGACACAAATACGTTTGGCAGTACTATTCCAACTCCGCATGCAGTACTATCTCGGCCCATATGTATATATAGGAATATACTAGGACACAAAAACAACAATCTACACACAAATTGATCGATGGAGATGACGGCAGCAATGGAGGGTGCAGCAGCCGGCGGTAGTTCGGCGGCGGGGTTCAGCTTGTCGGCGGTGGCGAGCCTTCTCTTCCTCTTCTCTATGCTTCAAGAGCACATCCCCTTCCAACTCCAGGACTGCCTCGCCGCACTGGCCGCCCGCCTCCACGCCCTCCTCTCCCCCTACGTCACCGTTGTTGGAGTTAATTTATTTCTAGAACATACCAGCCTACTCTCTAACTCTCTCTACTACTCATGAAATAAAAGTCAAGGAGCAAGTCCTTCCTCTGTGAAATTTCTAGAGTAGTGTAGACAATAATATGTTCTTTGTGAGTTCTAGTATTTTCATGCATGTACCAGTACTAGTTGTGTTCAAAAAAGTTCCTAGCCATCCTATAAATAGGCAGCTATGTCCTAGATGTGATGCTGCTGTCCAACAATCAATGTAACGTGCAATACTTGAGCAAAGCATAACCAGTTTGTGAAACAAACACAGAGCTTCTCTCCTCTGTTCTCCTTCTCTGTTCCATTGCTAGCAAAATAATCAACAACAACAACTGGTATCAGAGCGCTCAGGTTCGAGTAGGGCGTGACGGAGTAGCACGGCGTATCGGTATTGTCAATTGAAGCTACAAGTATGGCTTCAAGTTCGGGCGCCACAATGGCGCAGTCTATGGTTCCTGTATTTGCAGGAGAAAATTATGATATATGGAGCATCAAGATGCGGACGCTGCTGCTATCTCAAGGATTGTGGGATATTGTTGAGAATGGCTATCAAGAGTATTCCGCTGGAGAAACTCTTACGGCGGAACAGAAAAAGTCTTTGGCAGAGGATCGGATGTCGGACGCCAAGGCCTTGTTCTTGATCCAACAAGGAGTTGCGGAAAGTCTATTTCCGCGTATTATTGGCGCCAAGAAATCCAAGGAAGCATGGGACAAGTTGAAGGAGGAGTTTCAAGGATCTCAGAAGGTACTTGCGGTGAAGCTTCAAACCTTGAGAAGACAATTTCAGAATTTTCTAATGAAGGAGTGAGAGAAGGTAAAAGACTATTTCTCAAGAGTTATTGAGATCGTTAATCAGATGCGCCTCTATGGTGAAGATATAAACGACCAGAAGGTTGTGGAGAAAATTTTAATCAGTCTGCCTGAAAAATACGAGTACATTGTTGCTGCTATTGAGGAGTCGAAAGACATGTTGACTCTCACAATTCAGCAACTAATGAGCTCGTTGGAATCTCACGAAGAAAGAAAGCTTCAGCGCGAAGGGAGCTCTATTGAAAATGCATTTCAGTCAAAGTTGAGCTTCAGGCCTCAAAACTCAAGGTTTCGCGGAAATTTTCAAAAAAATGAATTTCCAATGCGAGACCGTGGTTATTTTCAGAAAAATGGCTTTTCAAGGCAGAAGGAAGATGGTCAAGAGAGAAGAGAAAAAGGTACGTCCAGTTCAAATTTGTGGTGTGACATTTGCCAAAAATCTAGTCATACTACAGATATGTGCTGGAAGAAAATGACCTGCAACAAGTGCAAAAGAAAGGGCCATATTGCAAAATATTGCAGAACTCGAGAAATTAATCGGGCTAATTTTTCACAAGAAAAGGAAAAATCTGAAGAAATGGTTTTCTCTTGCCATACTGCTCAAGAAGAAAAAGATGATGTTTGGGTTATTGACAGTGGTTGTACAAACCATATGGCCGCTGATCCAAATTTATTTCGAGAAATGGATTCATCGTATCATGCAAAGATCCACATGGGAAATGGCTCTATAGCCCAAAGTGAAGGCAAAGGTACGGTTGCTGTTCAAACAGCAGACGGTCCAAAATTTATAAAAGATGTTTTGTTGGTACCCGATTTAAAGCAAAATTTGCTAAGTATTGGGCAGCTTCTAGAACACGGGTACGCGGTTTATTTTGAAGATTTTTCTTGCAAAATATTGGACCGTAAAAATAATCGTCTGGTTGCCAAAATAAATATGGAGAAGAACATAAATTTTCTATTAAGGATGAATCATCCAACTCAAATGGCTCTCAGGAGTGAAATTGATATTTCCGATTTATGGCACAAAAGAATGGGTCATCTTAATTACAGAGCATTGAAGCTACTCAGGACAAAAGGTATGGTTCAAGGCCTTCCATTTATTACTCTCAAGTCTGACCCATGTGAAGGATGTGTATTTGGAAAACAAATTCGGGCTTCTTTTCCCCACAGTGGAGCTTGGAGAGCAAGTGCACCATTGGAACTAGTGCACACTGATATAGTTGGTAAAGTGCCAACAATTTCAGAAGGAGGAAATTGGTACTTTATCACATTTATCGATGATTATACAAGAATGATCTGGGTATATTTTCTAAAAGAAAAATCTGCAGCCTTGGAGATATTCAAAAAATTCAAGGCCATGGTGGAAAATCAGAGTAATCGAAAAATTAAAGTATTGCGCAGCGATCAAGGAGGAGAATATATCTCAAAAGAATTTGAGAAATATTGTGAAAATGCTGGCATCCGAAGACAGCTAACGGCAGGCTATAGTGCTCAACAAAATGGAGTTGCAGAACGGAAAAATCGGACGATCAATGATATGGCCAATTCTATGCTCCAAGACAAAGGTATGCCTAAATCTTTCTGGGCTGAAGCAGTTAATACTGCAATTTATATTTTAAATAGAAGTCCTACCAAGGCAGTACCAAACCGTACACCTTTTGAAGCTTGGTATGGTAAAAAGCCTGTCATTGGTCATATGAGAGTATTTGGTTGCATTTGCTATGCTCAAGTGCCAGCACAAAAGAGAGTAAAATTTGATAATAAAAGTGATCGGTGCATATTTGTTGGCTATGCTGATGGTATCAAAGGCTATAGACTTTATAATTTGGAGAAAAAGAAAATTATCATTAGCAGAGATGTGATTTTTGATGAGAGTGCTACATGGAATTGGAAGTCTCCAGAAGCCTCTAGTACTCCATTATTGCCAACCACTACCATCACACTAGGCCAACCACATATGCATGGCACTCATGAAGTGGAAGATCATACTTCAAGTCCACAGTCATAAAGTCCAATGTCAAGCTCAAGTGCTAGTTCAGATTCAAGCCCGAGCAGTGAAGAGCAAATTTCTACACCGGAATCAGCTCCAAGACGGGTAAGAAGTATGGTTGAATTATTAGAATCTACTTCTCAACAAAGAGGGTCAGAACAACATGAATTTTGCAATTATTCAGTTGTTGAGCCACAAAGTTTCCAAGAAGCAGAAAAACATGATAATTGGATAAAGGCCATGGAAGATGAGATTCATATGATTGAGAAAAATAATACATGGGAGTTGGTTGATCGTCCTAGAGACAGAGAAGTTATTGGAGTTAAGTGGGTTTATAAGACAAAATTAAATCCAGATGGCTCAGTTCAGAAATACAAGGCAAGACTTGTGGCAAAAGGCTTTAAGCAAAAGCCTGGGATTGATTATTATGAGACATATGCTCCTGTTGCCAGGCTAGAGACAATTCGTACCATAATTGCTCTAGCAGCTCAAAAGAGGTGGAAGATTTATCAACTTGATGTTAAATCAGCTTTCTTAAATGGCTATCTTGATGAAGAAATCTATGTTGAACAACCTGAAGGGTTTTCAGTCCAAGGGGGAGAAAATAAGGTATTCAGACTCAAGAAGGCTTTATATGGATTAAAGCAAGCGCCTAGAGCGTGGTATAGTCAAATTGACAAGTACTTTATTCAGAAAGGATTTGCCAAGAGCATAAGTGAGCCTACTCTATATGTCAACAAAACAGGTACGGATATCCTAATCGTCTCACTCTATGTTGACGATTTGATATATACTGGCAATAGTGAGAAGATGATGCAAGACTTTAAAAAAGATATGATGCATACATATGAAATGAGTGATCTGGGCTTGCTCCACTATTTTCTCGGTATGGAAGTGCATCAAAGTGATGAAGGAATATTTATATCACAAAGGAAATATGCTAAAAATATTCTAAAGAAATTTAAGATGGATAACTGCAAGTCAGTTACAACCCCCTTGTTGCCAAATGAAAAGCAAAAGGCTAGATATGGAGCTGATAAGGCAGATCCAACAATTTACAGAAGCTTAGTTGGAAGTTTATTATATTTGACCGCAACACGACCGGATATTATGTTTGCGGCAAGTTTATTATCAAGATATATGTCTAGCCCAAGTCAATTAAATTTTACCGCTGCAAAGAGAGTTTTGCGGTATATCAAAGGGACCGCAGATTATGGTATATGGTATAAGCCAGTTAAAGAATCAAAATTAATTGGCTATACGGACAGTGACTGGGCTGGATGTCTTGACGATATGAAGAGCACATCAAGCTACGCTTTCTCACTTGGTTCAGGTATGTGCTCCTGGTCTACAAAAAAACAAAATATTGTCGCTTTATCTTCAGCCGAAGCAGAATATGTAGCAGCATCAAAAGCTGTTTCACAAGTTGTTTGGTTGAGGAGAATTATGGAAGATCTGGGTGAGAAGCAATATCAGCCTACTACAATTTATTGCGACAGTAAGTCTGCAATTGCGATCAGCGAAAATCCAGTCAGTCATGACAGGACGAAACATATTGCTATCAAGTATCATTATATCCGGGAAGCAGTTGATCGCCAGGAAGTTAAATTGAAATTTTGCCGAACTGATGAGCAGTTGGCAGATATATTTACCAAGGCTTTATCCAAAGAAAAATTTGTCCGCGACAGAGAGCTCATCGGAGTTTGCAAGAAATAAATTAAGGGGGAGTTTGTTGGAGTTAATTTATTTCTAGAACATATCAGCCTACTCTCTAACTCTCTCTACTACTCATGAAACAAAAGTCAAGGAGCAAGTTCTTCCTCTGTGAAATTTTTAGAGTAGTGTAGACAATAATATGTTCTCTGTGAGTTCTAGTATTTTCATGCATGTACCAGTACTAGTTGTGTTCAGAAAAGTTCCTAGCCATCCTATAAATAGGCAGCTATGTCCTAGATGTGATGCTGTTGTCCAACAATCAATGTAACGTGCAATACTTGAGCAAAGCATAACCAGTTTGTCAAACAAACACAGAGCTTCTCTCCTCTGTTCTCCTTCTCTGTTCCATTGCTAGCAAAATAATCAACAACAACAACCGTCACCATCGACGACCACGCCTCCGACTCCTTCTCCCGCAGCGAGGCCTTCCTCGCCGTCGAGGCCTATCTCAGCGCCTCCCCCTGCGCCGCCCGCGCCCGCCGCCTCCGCGCCGACCGCATGGCCCTCGCCGTCGACGACCACGAGGAGGTCGCCGACGACTTCCGCGGCGCAACCATGTGGTGGCGCAAGTCCAAGGCCATCCCCCGCGCCAACGTCATCAGCTGGGCCCCGCGCCAGGACGAGCGCCGCAGCTACCACCTCACCTTCCACCGCCGCCACCGCGCCCTCGTCGAGGCCGACTACTTCCCCCACGTCCTCGCCGAGGGCCGCGCCGTCACCGTCCGCAACCGCCAGCGCCGCCTCTTCACCAACAACCCCGGCGCCGACTGGTCCGGCTACGACGACGCCCGCGTCTGGAGCCACGTCAAGCTGGAGCACCCCTCCACATTCGCCACGCTCGCCATGGACCCCGTCCGGAAGCAGGAGATCATCGACGACCTCGACATGTTCCGCGACGGCAAGGACTACGCCTCCGTCGGCAAGGCATGGAAGCGCGGCTACCTGCTGTTCGGGCCACCCGGCACCGGCAAGTCCACCATGATCGCCGCCATGGCAAACTTCCTAGACTACGACGTCTACGACCTCGAGCTCACGGCCGTCGAGAGCAACACCGAGCTACGGAGGCTGTTCATCGAGACCACCGGAAAGTCGATCATCGTCATCGAGGACATTGACTGCTCCATCGATCTCACCGGCAAGCGCAAGAAGAAGAAAAAGGACAAGAAGAAGAAGAAGATGATGCCGCCATCGGACGACGATGACGAGGAGAAGAAGGTGACGCTGTCGGGGCTGCTCAACTTCATCGATGGGCTGTGGTCGGCGTGCGGCGGCGAGCGGATCATCATCTTCACGACCAACCACAAGGAGAAGCTGGACCCGGCGCTGATCCGGCGGGGCAGGATGGACATGCACATCGAGATGTCCTACTGCTGCTTCGAGTCGTTCAAAGTGCTGGCCAAGAACTACCTGGGCGTGGAGCAGCACGAGATGTTCGGCGAGATACGGCAGCTTTTGGAGGAGGCGGACATGTCGCCGGCGGACGTGGCGGAGAACCTGATGCCGAGGTCCAAGACAAAAGACGTGGACGCCTGCCTGGAGAGGTTGGTGAAGGCGCTCCACGAGGCCAAGGAGACCAAAGCAGCAGGCGGAAACGACGACGACGATGAGTCTTCCAGTTCCAGCGACGATTCTGATTCTAGTTCTGACTCTGAAGAACAAGACAAACTAGCAGTAGTAACAAAACTAGATTTCAGTTTGGCCCAGCCAAACTATATCATCTGATATTGGACTTGTTTATATGTACACTCTATGTGTTGGAGCTGGGCTGTTTGTCTTATGTTTGGTTGTGGAGAAGCCTTAGTTGTGGAAAATGATGATGTCCACTCTCTTCTTGTAGAGAAATTATTCTAAGCTTTCGATTGGATGTTCTCTCAGCGTTGTTTGCATGTCACTTAAATGGTTATGAAAAGATTTAAAATATTTTGAGAAGATGTTATGATGTAAATTCAACTTCTAAATATCGCAACGAAAAAGTAAATTAAACTAAAGCTAGTTAACATATATCCGTTGCAACATATAGATGTTGAATTTAATATGGATGTATATGAAGTGATATATCACGCGTTAATATAATTATAATTTTTTCATAACTATTTGAGTAACATACAAACAACGATGGGACATTCCTTCAAGAGTTTAAAATCCACTCTCCCAATAGCTCATATATATTTATCTTCGCTCCATCCTTTGTAGGAGTAATCAATATGATGATCAAAAGCAAATGAACAGAGAGGATATTTAGTTTACATGCAATTAATGAGTTTTTTAAATGATTAAAAATCCCACTCCGGCTCCTCCACTCTATACCCGAGCTAGTTTAGTTCCGCTTCCGTTCCGCCACTTCTCTCTCGTGCGGTGGACGATGGGCTGTTTGTGTAATTGACAAACCGGCAGTCACTAGACAAGGATTTTCTACACCAGGTATCATGGAACATTTGCATGCAACTCAAATAGTTATAGAAAAAATTTAAAAATATTAGTAACATCTATTGTGATTATATAAATCTATACACAAACATGTAGGACTAAATTTGATCCACAACTAGAGAAACAAAAATAATAAAATCAGTTAGTGAATAGTACCCGTACAACGCAAATAGAATTTGTTATTTTTGTTTCTTCATATGTCGATCGAATTTAGACTTACATGTCTTATATTACCATAGTCTAGCTTATATTTTTTTATGAAATTTTTATATAATTGTTTGAGATACTTTCCCGGCAGTCACTATCATCATTACGTACTGCTGCTCAATTAGCTGGTGGAGGATCCATCATATAATTAGCTCGATCATCTTTTAGTTTCACACACATATGGGTTGTGAAGATGCTACAATGTGCAAGGGATTCAATAACGACAAAGAAGAAAAATAAGATGTAAACCCGTTTATTCTGATCGATAAATGGGTTCGTGGCTTACCTGCGTACACTCCTAGTATTGACCACCATCGAGACATGCTGGGAATAGTTATATCGCCTACGTGCTTGGAATGAGGCTGGCCGTATTATATCGTCATTGATCCGGTGTACTTGTTCACAGAAAGCAGATTAATCATCTTCCTCGTTCTCAGGTGGAAAGCGGATGTCCCGCCTGCTGTGACGACTGAAGGCATGTATGGGTCAAACAAGTAGTCATAAATGTTTATATTATGAGATAGAAGAAGTATCTTATAGCGGTTCATATGGTTCTATTTGAAATAACACTAGTCCTAACTCAACTCATATTATATATTGTTCCGTGCAAAGAAGTACATTAGCCGAGCTTTTCTCCACATAATTGTTAATTAATAATAAAGCCTCCAGATTATATTACTCCTATATATATATTCTTAACGAGTAAGGAACATGTGGACTAAAGTTAATCAACTAACTTGGGGACCAAGTTTCCAAGCATGCATGCATATGGTAGTAACATCTACTAATAAACTAGCTACTACGTGTATTACGTAAGCAGGACTATGCGACCATATATACATGATGCATCATAGCTACTCAGCTGAAAGTTCCTAGAAATTCAGAAAGATGCATGGTACTATATATACTGAAAATGAATCAACTGGTGGGGTTCACTAGAGACCATGCAATAGTTAACTTAATTTGATAAGAAAATTTAGTGGAGTCACCACAAGTAATCTGGGCATATATCCTCTCCATCGTTAACATGAATATGGTGTAAACTGTAAAATGAACAGTGCATGCATGGCTTGTACGTCTATATAATTAATAACTTATTCTATACTAATTAATCTTGAAATGGTTTTGGTAACTGAAATGATGCATGAGTGATACATGACAGTATGACAGCTCGTCAATCAATGGTAATCACAGCAGTAACTACACAGCCGTATCAAACTTGTTAGCTGGCATGCATGACGATCGATGCCTATTTTGAATAGTCTGATCGATGTATATGCTCGTCGTCATCAGTCGTAGTCTAAGTACACATCACTAGAGCTTGCTTTGTGGAGTAAAAAGAAATGCAAATAAAGTAAATTAGGACGGAATGACTTTGATTTTCACACATGCTGGTACAAAGTACAAACTACTTTAAGAAAAAATATATATGCACGCTAGCTCTCTCTCTCTCTCTGTTATATATATATTGATGTTGGGTGAATCGACTTGACTCGATCCAACACAATGCAGTAGAGATATCATCACCGCTCAGGATATATATATATAGATAGATAGGATACGCAGGCTGACACAAAACAACTAGTGAATTAATGGTGATGACGACAGCGGGGGCGGCGGAGAGCGAGCGGTTTGGATGGCCGGCGCTGTGGTCGGCGGCGGCGAGCCTTCTGTTCCTCTTGTCCATGGTGCAGGAGCACATCCCCTTCCAGCTGCAGGACCACCTCGCCGCCCGCCTCCACGCCCTCCTCTCCCCCTACGCCACCATCACCATCGACGACAAGTCCTCCCACTACTTCTCCCGCTGCGAGGCCTTCTTCGCCGTCGAGGCCTACCTCGGCGCCTCCCCCTGCGCCGCCAACGCCCGCCGCCTCCGCGCCGACCTCGCCGAGGGCGCCGATCGCATGGCCCTCGCCGTCGACGACCACGAGGCTGTCGCCGACGACTTCCGCGGCGCCACCATGTGGTGGCGCAAGACCAAGGCGCTCCCCAGCGCCAACGTCATCACCTGGTCCCCGCGCAACGCCGAGCGCCGCAGCTACCGCCTCACCTTCCACCGCCGCCACCGCGCGCTCGTCGAGAACGCCTACCTTCCCCACGTCCTCGCCGAGGGCCGCGCCGTCACCGTCCGCAACCGCCAGCGCCGCCTCTTCACCAACAACCCCAGCGCCGACTGGTCTGCCTACGACGACGCCCGCGTCTGGAGCCACGTCAAGCTGGAGCACCCCTCCACCTTCGCCACGCTCGCCATGGACCCCGTCCGGAAGCAGGAGATCATCGACGACCTCGACATGTTCCGCGACGGCAAGGAATACTACGCCTCCGTCGGCAAGGCGTGGAAACGCGGCTACCTGCTGTTCGGGCCACCCGGCACAGGCAAGTCCACCATGATCGCCGCCATGGCAAACTTCCTAGACTACGGCGTCTACGACCTCGAGCTGACGGCAGTCAAGAGCAACACCGAGCTACGGAGGCTGTTCATCGAGACCACCGGAAAGTCGATCATCGTCATCGAGGACATCGACTGCTCCATCGACCTCACCGGCAAGCGCAAGAAGAAGAAAAAGGACAAGAAGAAGAAGAAGATGACGCCACCTTGGGCCCGCGACGATGACGAGGAGCTTATGTGGAGGAGAGATGTAACAAAAAGTTAAAGGTGTTGGTTCTCATGCAAGAGCTAGCTTAACACAAGCTCCAAGACAAATACAATTAATGTATAGGTGAGAGATAGAGAGAGGAGAAGAAAATTGTAGTCAACCTTATAGCTAATCTATTATATGTGTTGGCTTTAAGATTAGCTAATAGTAGGAAGTGAGCTCTATTATTATCCTTGCTCTAAGATATGACAATAGAAACTACACTCTACAACCCATGATTTCTTAAAGTGGGCCTTTAATAAATACATCATTCCTCTTCTCTACCAATCATATTTATTCTTCATATATTATAAAGACACTATTCTCTCTCAATGCAAAACTTGATAGTGTCTAGTGCATAGCTTCTCGTGTTGAAGTTGTGTCTTGCACGAGACCCAGTTTCTTCCTCTCTTCACTCTCTCTCTCTTAATTAATATAGTGCCACATAAGCTAAAAGTCCTACATGGCAATGTAGTTAATGCCATAGACATCATTCTAGGTAGAGGGTTGGGATTGCCCTAATATCTGAAGAAAACATAAATATTTTTTCCGACCCAAAATTCATGTGTATCAACAGGATCGTTGCGCCAAAAACCATGGATATCAACCTCAACAAAAAAAATTCGCGAGTTTCAGCCTCTGGCCTATAATTTCTAGAGTTGTAGCCTTTGCCAAAATTGATGAGTAACGACCTTTGAAAATAAATGCATGAATATTTTTCTGTAGCCCAACATTGCACGAGTATTAGCACACATATCATTCAGCACTAAATTTGTGAATATTAACCTTAGGATAAAATATTTCGTGAGTTTTAGTCTTTGGCCTATAATTTTGTGAGTTGATGCTCATGATTGGCTTGAAGGATCACGCATTTTGGGGCCTAAGGTTAATCTCAAGAAAGTTTGGTCCAGAGTGATATACTCACGAAATTTTGGGCCCAAAGGCTAATATTAATGATTTTTCCCCAAGGCTAATAATGATAAAATTTGCGGCCCAATCCTATTTTAATTTATTCCTCTACCTCTTTTACAAACCCAACCCTCTCTAGTGTGGAATATTTAATTTGTTTACAAACTTTATAAAGAATAGTGTGTTGTAAAGTGGCCCTAAAAATATGCAAAGATTTCAAAGCTACGGACGTACCAATGGGATAGGCGTGTTGATTTGGATGGTACCCACGTCAGAGTCAGTCCCTCAACATCCATAAAATTTTATGATACATATATAGGATATTAGTATGCACTCAATATGTACGAGCTTGTTCAACAGATGTATTAGAAATGATACCTTGTGATGGATGTAAAGCCAAACAGATTGCTTTCGTGCCAAAAGACCAAAGATTGTGTAGGTTGTAAGAGATGCGAATTTGCCTTCCCAACAAATTTTTTAAGTGCCCGCGTTTATTTAGGACCTGAGACAGCCCGCATTATGGCTCAATCTCATTGATACATTATAAAAAATTTCACTTGAATTGTCTGATTCCTGTTTACCAAAGAAACATGTGCTCAAAATAATCGCGCACAGGTTTTCCTAGTCAAAACTTATGTTGTCTTTATGACTTTATCATCAGTTTTTTTTCTTTGGTTAACTATACTAGTTGTTTTGCCGATATCTGCGGGCGTGTCACGTTAGGTGCGGTGGACCAACAACACCAAGATACGGAATACTAACGTCGGCCATTTGATTTTTACGCCGGCCTTGCTAACCAAGTACTCCTACGTGACATGTATATACTTTTTTTTTACATGAAACATGTATATACTTTTCACTTGTCAAATTCGATCGTACAGGTTGGATGGTTAGTAACACATGCATATAGTAAGTTGTAGATAATTGACAGCAATAACACAGCAGAAATGTAGAAGTATATCGAAAAATCAAAATTTGAAAAACCCACGGATTAGGCTATGATGAACAGTTGCAATCCAAAAATCCAATAGTAGTACACTACTCCTGGAGTACTACATGGCAGTACTAGCTGCTCCCTCCGTCCCAAAATATAAACATTTTTAGCATGTAAAATTTGTAACTTTGACTATTAATAGACAAAAAATAAAAAAGATCAATCATGTAAAATTGATATTAGTCATCTTTTTGCTTATGCTTATACTTATCAGCCAAAATTTGAATTTTCAACCTTAAATTTAAAGCTGATTTTGAGATTTTTTTTCATCTAAGTTTATTTTTCAGCCTTTACTTTTAGATCGCTAAGAACATGTGTATAAAAGTTTTATTCACAAATTACTTTTCGTTTGCAAATACTCCCGATGTTACTAGATTTATCATTAAACAAACTATCATAATATGCAACTCTTTTTATTTAAAACATCTTACTTTTATGGATATTGTTGGTCAAAGTATTATATCGAAAACCGTGTCAAAATTTAAAAGTGCTTATATTTTGGGACAGAAGGAGCAGGATGTTTGTTTCATACAATGGGTTTGTGGGTGAAATTTGGGTTAACATCATGACATGTGTTATGAAGTGATGATGGGACCATTCCATATGTTAATAAATTAGTATTTAGAACTTTCGTCGACTTAATATTATTATATGAGATGGCATATGTGGAGGAAATGGGGGCTAATGTGACAGTAGTGTTTGGGATCGTGGCAAATAATTTTTCTTAGTACTAGCACTAGATGAATTAATAGAATATAAAAACCGAACATGTCGATGTCGTGATCGACCTTGTGGAGAAAATGGTAAGCAAATGGCATGGCGAGTGGAGACGATGAGAGAGATAGAGTTGGTGAGAAGGAAGGACCGAAGGAGCCGCAGCTCGCACCAGCACAAGTCAACAGTTGAGCTCCTCCATCCACTTGACTACTCCTACTTGAGAGAGAGAGAGAGATAGTGCCATTGCCACTGCATCCACCATTCAATCTCACACCTCCGGGCTCCGGCAAGGGAGACAGAGATGCTGCGCCGCCGCGGGCTCCTCCTCGTCTTCGTCGTCGTCTGCTTCGGCGGCGGCGGCTGGCTCCTTCCCGCCTCCCGTGCCATGCCGCTATGCACGGACTCCAGTCAGTCTAGTCACTTACTACATTTGAATGAATGAGAATGATGATACTAGCTAGTGTAGTGTGCTTGCTCAATCAAGGATCTTCTTGCTCTTCCCTGCAGGGCCTCCCGTGGCGCTCAACAAGACGCTCGCCTTCTGCGCCTACGCCCGGGGGAGCAGCAGCTGCTGCGACGCCGCCGCAGACGCTACTTTGCAGAAACAGTTCGATGCCTTCAACGTCTCCGACGCCTCCTGCGCCGCCCTCCTCAAGCCCATCCTCTGCGCGGTACCCTCCTCCTTTCCCTGCTTTTTACTTTCCTCACCTCACGCTCACAGAGGGCCACGCCACACACCTGTTCGCCGCTTTGCCTCACTGGAATGGATAACCTGCTCCAGATTTGGCTTGCCTTGTCTTTTCCTTTTCAGTTACTATACTAGTACTGTATTATTCATTCATGTCAAAAAAAAAACAGAGATACTGATAATCCACCACTAGTTCAACTTCACTTACAATTTAACTGAGCTTCTTTTCTTTCATGTTATCAAGTTGATTCACTGCCATATCAAATTGCCTCACCACTAATATCTCATCTTTCTAACATGTTACTACAAAGATACCACCTTCCGTAATGTATCATATAAGAGTGCAGCAATTCTTTCAATTTATTTGAATTTATGTATCAAATAAATTGAAGAGAGTATCTGTAATTGAAGATACCACCTTCATGTAATTACAGATACTTTCTTTAATTTATGTATCAAATTTCCCTCTCTTCCATTTTCAGAAATGCAATCCGTATTCTGCTGAGCTGTTCAACGCCGGCCCAAACATTCGGACTATCCCTTTCCTGTGCAACTCTACCTCATCCTCTTCTGCTCAATCAAAGGACTCCACACAAGACTACTGCAAATTAGTCTGGGAAACTTGCAAAGATGTGACCATATCCAACTCCCCCTTTCAGCCACCGCTTCAAGGCGGCGCGCCACTTCCCACTTCATCATCCAAGCTTACTGATGATTGGCAGTCTGAAGCTGACTTCTGCAAATCATTTGGCGGTGCGCCTAACGACCAATCTGTTTGCTTCAGCGGGAACTCTGTCTCATTTAACACCACTCCACCTTCGCCCTCTCTGAAAGGGATATGCCTAGAGAGGATAGGCAACGGATCATACCTTAACATGGCTCCTCACCCTGATGGCTCCAATAGAATCTTCTTAGGCAGCCAACCTGGGAAGATATGGTTGGCAACAGTTCCTGACCAGGGATCTGGAGGCATCCTGCAGTTTGATGAGACAAGCCCATTTGCTGATCTAACCGATCAGGTGCATTTCGATTCGCAATTTGGGCTCATGGGCATGGCATTTCATCCCAATTTTGCAACCAATGGCCGCTTCTTTGCCTCTTACAACTGTGATAGGACAAAGTCACCCAGCTGTTCTGGTAGGTGCTCTTGTAACTCTGATGTCGGCTGTGATCCCTCAAAGGTTGGCACGGATAATGGCGCTCAACCATGCCAATATCAAGTTGTTGTATCAGAATATTCCGCTAAAGGTTCTTCAGCAAATATTTCTGAGGTTTGCTCATCTGGACACCCTCCTCGATTCATGTCTGGTTATTCCTCATACTCCATTCATGCACATTCTTCAGTTTTCACTTTTGTCAGGTTACGTCTGCTGATCCATCCGAAGTCACAAGGATATTTACCATGGGGCTGCCTTATACGTCTCAGCATGGAGGTCAGATCCTCTTTGGGCCTACTGACGGATATCTCTACCTCATGATGGGGGATGGTGGAGGAAAGGGGGACCCTTTTAATTTCTCTCAGAACAAAAAGTCGCTTCTGGGAAAAATTATGAGGCTTGATGTTGATAATCCACCAAGTAAGTCTTCCAGAGGGCCATCTTTTGTCATTTGTTGATTGATTTATCCATTCAGAACTGCTTTCCTGTATTCTCTTCAGATTCCATGTTTGTGTCTCTATCGCTGCTCTTTTTTTTTCCCATCTTATTTATTTTAGTTCTAAATGTTGGCATCAGAACTACAAAACAAAATGGCAATCGTGACTCCTAATCACCACCTTCAGTGTTGTTTCAATAATTTTCTCTCTTCTGGGCCAATTGTGTTCAATAAATAAACTACTACTGGGCACATTTTAAAGAATGGCTTAGTCAAAGATGCTGAATGGTGAGTACAAATCTTCTTCGGGATCTTCAAACTGGCAGTATTATCATTCCATATGAAAATATTAGGTTACGTTGTTCATATGGTCATAGTTTAAACCTTGTAGACGATTGACACCTGTCAATATAAATTTAAAACCCAGTATTTTGTAGGATAAAGATAAACTAGTTTCTATTGCCAGTGCAAGTAGTTTGTAAGATAAACTTAAATCTCCTCTCACATAAGACAAACAATTAGCAATATATGGAGCATCAGCATGTACTATATTTGATAATTTGTTCCTTTTTTCCTTTACAGGACAGAGTGAAATTGCTAACCAGAGCTTGTGGGGTAACTACTCCATTCCAAAAGACAACCCATACACTGATGACAGTGACTTAGAACCAGAAGTTTGGGCATTGGGTCTTAGAAACCCATGGAGATGCAGCTTTGATTCCGCGAGGCCTTCCTACTTCTACTGTGCCGATGTTGGTCAGGTAACATTCAGCATTATATGAGCAACTCATGATAATTTGCTACTTTTTAATTTAATACTATTGGTTAACAATTGATTCAGTAAAGATAGTGGTTCTTCATCAGTTTTTCTTTTTAAGGAAATTGCCCATTTTACTCCATAAAGTATGGTATCAGTCTACCTAGCCCCCTAAACCTTTTCCCGTTCAGTAATACCCCTAAACTGCTTTTACCTGAGAGGCTAGTCTTGGATGTTGGTTTTACCATCTTGGCCGCCTCGCCATCAGGCTTTGCCACATCGGCTGTGCTGTGCTGACGTGATGCCAAGTGGAAAAAGTAGGTATGTGGAAGATATGGTGGCAAAAGTCAAAACCATCTTTGAGACAAGTCTTAGTGGCTTAGAAAATAACTCAAGGGGTTTGGTGGACCAAGCAGTAGTTCAGGTTTAGGGGAGTATATTGGAATTTGTCATGCCCTTTAAGGTTGGTTTTTTGTTAGTTGGGTATCCTTGACCTTGAGGGCTGCATTACTTCTAGTCATCATCGAGGAACCTGATAAGCACACTGAAAAGTGTAGGTATAGCTATGTAATCTAGTTTGATCATGAACTTAAAATATTCTGAACTTGATAGGCATTTACAGATAAAGGCATAAAGACAGGATAGATACGTAGCAGACAGAAGCCTATTATTCATTGTGCTGATATAAAAAGACGCGAATATTAGGGAATGACCTAATATCAAATAATTAGAAGAGGTGAAGCTTCGAATCCAGGTCGTTTCTCATTAATATTGTGCCGATATTAATGGAACTCAACTGTTCATTCTCCAGACTTCACATTTAGCTCTCTTCTTTCTTTTTCTGAAGGCAAGCTTTTGTATTTCTAAGACATACAGAACTTAATTTCATCAAATTTGGTAAAATTGTCAAGATATGTGACCACTATGTGCACTTTGCATGCAGTACATCATTTGCATTTTTGACCTTAATCTGTGTATAGGATCAATACGAAGAAGTAGATTTGATCTCCAAGGGTGGAAACTATGGATGGCGTGCATATGAGGGGCCACTTGTTTTCAATCCACCTTCGGCACCTGGAGGGAACACTTCCCTCAATTCCATAAACGCCATTCCCCCTATCATGGGCTACAGCCATTCTGATGTCAACAAGAAGATTGGATCTGCGTCAATAATAGGTGGTAATGTTTATCGAGGATCTACCGACCCCTGCTTGGTCGGAAGGTACATATTGCTTTATTTTGGAACTTAAAGATGGCCTTGAACTAGTAGTATCTTGTGCAGCAGCAGCAGCAGCGAAAAATCTTGAAATTTGCATATCACAACAAGAAGATGTCTTTGTCAATGTGTTTTCAGGTACCTATACGCCGATCTGTATGCATCAGCGATGTGGACCGGCACAGAGGCTCCAGAGAGCAGCGGGAACTACAGCTCGAGTCTGATCTCCTTCAGCTGCTCCAAGAGTTCTCCTATAGCGTGTGACACTGCTGCTGGAAGCCCCCTCCCATCACTTGGGTACATATACTCGTTTGGCGAGGACAACAACAAGGACACCTACGTCCTGTCGAGCAAGGGCGTCTACCGGGTTGTGCGGCCCAGCCTCTGCGGCTACACCTGTCCAACAGAGAAACCTGCGACGAACACTGGGACGACGACGCCTTCGTCAGCGGCATCAGTGACAGGCAAGCAGATGATGGGAGCGCTTCTGCTGTCGGTTCTTATGTTCTGGGTTTTGGTAAGATAGAAACTGCAAAAATAAGCCTCTTGCACTGTTAGCTAGTACTCCTATATAAGTCATGATTTGAGTCCTGATGCACCCCTCCTCACTCTTTTTTCCTTTTTCCTTTGTCTGAACAATCTCACTGTCTTGATAACCGTATGTAAATAATCAGTATTTCAGTTATGCAAGAGAGGGTTGCATCATTATCAAGGTGAATGAAGTTTATTTCATCATACAGTAACATATATTGTATATCATTCCATAAGTGGCGACGTGCAGTACAGATACAGTGTGGCATGTGACAGTTTATTACCAGTTGAAGGTGATTCCATCTGGTGTAGTGACTGATACATTTATAATACTGGGATGTTGCAATAACTATACTAGTCCATGATGTAGTATTAGCAGGCAGCGGTGGGAGGGATGTTGCAGTAGGTTGGGTAAAGATTGCAGGCGGAAGGCAGCGTGATGGCAATCTGCCTGGCCTCAGCCACCCTCTGAACAGCTTGTCTTCCGAACGACGGCATCTTCCCAATGTTTTTGTCTCGTCAATGGTGGATTCCCTTCATGACAAGGTGCAGATTCTCCCTTCTCTCCTCTCTCCATAGACCACCTCCTCTATGCTCTTTTCTCCCGCAAGCCACCGTGACTCCTGTAGGCCACAATGACATGCTCAGAGTCATTGTGCTTTCTCTTTTTCTAATTTTTTTAATACGCAAGGAGCACATTATTGTATTAAGAAGTAGCAAAAGTTATTTACAAGTCTCCTTTTCTAATTCAAATCCAACATGACGCTTGGAATCGTGCTTCACTGTGGAGCGTTAGGCATAACCTAAGTTTTCGCTCACATATAAACTTTGAATCATACGATACCATAAAAACTAGCATGGCGGCCCGCGTAGATTGCGCGGCTAGCATCATTATATTTTCTCTCATATAATAACATATATATGTTTTCTCATTATATTATTTAAATATATTAAAATGACAACATAATTTTAAATTTTGCAATAACTTTACAAAATTACTAATGTGTAATATTCATATTGTATTTTATATACGTGTTAGTTATTAATTATTTTTAATATCAAATTTTAGTTATTTGTAAATTATATATATTCCTATATGGGCTCTAGACTTGTCTTTTAATATTTTTTTCTCCGATCAATGTGAGAATTTCTAAGCCATGGAGCAAACGTGGAGGCTTCTTTTTCTATTTCTTTAATAATATAATAGATATATTTACAGAATGTTTGGTTTGGTTTAGGTGTTTATGGGATACGTGATGTTGTGCCAAATGGAGAGGACGCACGGGTTTGGTCCAACAACTTGTGTTGACTTCACTTGCTCCACCTGTACTGTACTATTATACTGTACTACTGATCAAGTGATGAAAATGAGAGTACACAAGACAGTACAGTAGTAGTCCAGTAGGGAAGAGAAGAGAAGAGAAGAGAAGAAGGCCCATGAGATGAGATGAGATGAGATGAAGCCCACCACCGGCACCGCCGCCGCCGCCGCCGTCGATCGCCGCTGGCTTCTCCCCCTCGCCATCGGCTCCGCCCTCTCCCTCCTCCTCCTCGTCCTCCTCACCACCTTCCCCCTCCCCTTCCCCTTCCCCTCCTCCGCCGCCTCCCGCCCTCCCAACCCCACCCTCTTCGTCGAGCACAAGCTCGCCCCCTCCCCGCCATCCACCGCTTCCCCCCCTCGCTTCGCCTACCTCATCTCCGGCTCCGCGGGCGACGCCGCCGCGCTCCGCCGCGTCCTCCTCGCGCTCTACCACCCCAGGAACCTCTACATCCTCCACCTCGATGCCGAGGCGCCAGACTCCGACCGGGCCAACCTCGCCGCCGACCTCGCCGACCACCCTGTCATCGCCGCCGCCGCCAACGTCCACGTCATCCAACGGGCCAACCTCGTCACCTACCGTGGCCCCACCATGGTCGCCAACACCCTCCACGCCGCCGCCGCCTTCCTCTACACCAACCAACACCCGCACTTGGAGTGGGACTGGTTCATCAACCTCTCCGCCTCCGACTACCCGCTCCTCACGCAGGATGGTACTAATTCGGATTACTTCCTCACGCCACCCATCCCGTAGGGATAGGGGCCCCCCCTTCCCTTGCTACTTACTGTTTTGATCTGCTGCAGATCTGATCCATGTGTTCTCCAAGCTGCCTCGCGGTCTCAACTTCATCGACCACACCAGCAACATTGGGTGGAAGGAGTAGGCCCTTCATTTCCTCCTCTTGCTACTCCTCATCCTAGGCCCGCCCAATGCATCATTGTTTTGTTTTGTTTTCTAGGTATCAGAGGGCCAAGCCGGTCATCATTGACCCTGGCCTCTACATGAAGAAGAAGGCCGATGTCTTCTGGATCCCGCAGCGCCGGAGTGTCCCCACTGCCTTCAAGCTCTTCACCGGTCATAACAGATGCCCCACTGCTCAAATCTGCTGTTTTTTTTCCCTTACTAGCTTGCTCATTACATTAGGGACAGTGAAAACCTATTCGTGATCAATTTTCCTTTCTTCTGTAGTATTGGTGATATAATTGAATCTAGTGAGAATTAGACAGTCTATTTGTTCATGCTGCCGAGATGACTAATTGTTGTTTGTTTTCTCTAGAGTCTTAAGAACTCAGATAAACTTTTTCCTCCAAATAGCTCATATATCTTACTACACTTCATGTTCAGACAACAACACAGCCTGACCGCATACTGAAAATGTTAGAATTAAGCTGCGGATGCAGAGCCAACCCACTCAGTGAAAGCCAAGGCATATAGTTTATTAAGCATGATGTGTTGAAGTTACATGAAATGATCTGATTTATGCTTCAAGTGGATGCATCTGACAATCCTACCACATTGCAGGGTCTGCTTGGATGGCCCTGTCTAAGCCGTTTGTCGAATACTGCATATGGGGCTGGGACAACCTTCCAAGGACTGTACTCATGTACTACGCCAATTTCATCTCTTCACCAGAAGGCTACTTCCACACTGTGGTCTGCAATGCTGAGGAGTTTAAAAATACCACGGTGAACCATGACCTGCATTACATATCATGGGACAACCCTCCGAAGCAGCATCCGCACTACCTCACAATTGAAGACTTGGACAGGATGGTTGCTAGCGATGCACCATTTGCTCGGAAGTTTCATGCAGATGACCCGGTTCTAGACAAGATAGATGCGGAGATCCTGTTGCGTGGCCCAGACATGCTCACTCCTGGAGGATGGTGTGGAGGGACACGAGAAAATGGAAGTGACCCTTGCTCAGTCATCGGCAATACCACTCACCTTCAGCCTGGTCGAGGAGCTGTACGGCTGCAGCGGCTCATGACGTCGCTCCTGTCAGAGGAGAAGTTTCACCCAAGGCAGTGCAAGTGATGTGTTTCTGACTGAAGAAGGCTCTGTGGATGGAGAGTGCTCCTGGTGATATATGGCTGTTCTGACCCATATTTCACCGTTTTGTCGGGCAGCTTCCTTTTTTTTTGAGGTTTTTTTTTTGAGGGAGGCAGCTTCCATTTTAACCTGTGCAATATAAGTTTTAGGAGCACGCCACTACATCGATCAGTTTGTTGTATGCTGATATTGTGTCATCCCTTAGTACAAACACGAGATGAATGTATCATCCACGGTCTGAAGTGAAAATTGAATGGAAAATTAAAGTTGGTGATCAGTGTAGTGTATGAGGTTTGCTGTGAAGTATGGTGTGGGATAAGGATGGGTTCGAACTTCGAACCCTAAAACGATCGGTTTGGATTCCAGATGATTGTGACTGGTTGTTTGTTTTAGGACAAGGTTGTCCTAGGCAGAAGCAACAAAAGGTGGGTGGATGGATCAAAGGTTGCAGGATGCAGAGACGCATATATCTGAGATTACTAGAGGAACAAGCCATGAATCATCAATAGTAATAGTTCATTACCGAGTCAAGGAAGAAATAAATAAACTGGAGTAGTAATAGAGAGATTAGACCAACGGAAGGAAAGAAGGTCGTCCAAGGAATAAGAAGCAGTTAACGCGGGAAGGCAGACGACAGATAGACAAGCTAGTCAACGGGGGCAGACGGATGGACGGCTCTGATCGAAGCAACCAAAGTCCAAGCATCTAGAATCACTTTTGATAACTCCATTGACACAATTAAGCTAGGGGAAATTGATGAGGTTCTTGAATAACTAGTCCAAGACGGTCGGCCGGCGTTTCATTTCGTTTGCTTCCATCGATCTTTCCTTCCTCCCTACCTTGGCCACAACGCCCACGTACACCTTCCATTGTTGAGTGTTGACACACAAGAATTGCAATTACAACAAGAAGAAGCAAGATCAAGAATCAAGATGGCGGAGTCGAAGCTGATATACGCGATGGTGGCGCGAGGGACGGTGGTGCTGGCGGAGCACACGGCGTACGCCGGCAACTTCCGGGACATCGCCGCGCAGTGCCTGCAGAAGCTCCCCGCCGGCGACAACCGCCTCACCTACACCTGCGACGCCCACACCTTCAACTTCCTCATCCACCAAGGCTACGGTACTTATTTAATCTTTCTCTTTTCCCTCGATCTCTGTTTATTACAGATGTATATACTGGATTATCATCCACTCCATCTTTTTTTTTTTGGCTTAATTAGCCGACAACAACTAATCTTCGTTTAATTCGTTTTTTGCGACGACAATAGCTAGTCATGATTGGTTTGCACTAGATATATTAAAAATATGATCATCGATGATGACGAAGACGATGATGAACAGGAAATCTACCATGTCAATATGCCATCCTCCCTGTTTGTTAACTGTATATCATCATCCATGTTGCTTTCATTCAGTCTCAGACAAGTTTCTTTAGATCATTGATCGACCCAGTCTCAGACAAGTTGAATGAATAAAATTGTTTACCCATCACAAAACTGCAAGGGCGGCCCTGGCCCTATGCAGCCGAGGCGACCGCCGGGGGCCCATGATGGTAGGGGACCCATAATGGTGGGGGTGCCAACACCTAATACTAGTAATCTAGTATCTTATCCGATGTTGAGATCAATGGTTTTTATTTAGAATTAAAGGTGTTGCAAGTGAGTTTGCCAGATTCTTCGATGTTCGTGCCTGAGATTCTGAAGTTTGTTATGGATGCAGATTTTTATTCAAATGTTTTAGTTGCCTATCGAATTCTCTTAACCGTACCTATGACGGTAGCTTCATCTGAAAGAAGTTTCTCAAAATTAAAGTTGTTGAATAACTATTTGATATCAATTATGTTGCAAGAAAGGTTAAATAGCTTGGCTATATGCTCAATCGAGAAGGATATCTTGGACACTATTGATCTTAATACTGTTCTTGATGATTTTGCATCAAGAAATGCCCGAATAAGTATCTTTTCATAGGAAACAATAGATGTGATGGGGTTCTATTCTTCATTAGGTTAATGAATAATGATATTAGTTCCAAGTTACAAATATATTGTTATTTTGGTCGACTTTATTTCTTGATAATTACCATGCATGTTAAATTTAATATATGGATGTATTTGTTTTCGTTTTACAAGTAAAATTAGCGTATATATATATATATATCAATAAGTTTTATATATAGCTTAGAGGGCCCATCGCGATGAGTTCGCCTGGGGCCCTCAAAACCGTAGGACCGGCCCTGTAACAAAAGTTTGCAGCTGTTTATTTCTCTCAAGCCATTTATCTAAAACTAATATAGGGTAACCAGACCTGAAGAAATTATTTCATCCGATGTCGCTTTACACTTGACTGAAACCTAAAAGCACAAGAAAATTTCAGTTGCCACTTTACTTGCCTGTATGACTGAATTATCTGAAAAAAAAACAGCATACTGCGTGGTTGCAACCGAGTCGAGTGGCCGGCAGATTCCTCTCGCCTTGCTAGATATGATCAAGGAGGATTTCAACAAGAGGTATGCAGGAGGAAAAGCAGCCACAGCTGCAGCCAACAGCCTCAGCCGAGATTTCGGGTAACGTACGCTTCATTTCATCTGCCAGCAACTAATTTAAGGATTCAGATAGATCCATGCAGTACTTTAGGTCTATAAAACACCGATCATTATAAATTCCTGTATATATGCATGTTCAATACATAGTGTGTTGGCTTGATAGGCCAAGGCTTGGAGAGCAGATGAAGTACTGCATGGATCACCCTGAGGAGGTGAGCAAGCTAGCCAAAGTGAAAGCTCAGGTCTCTGAAGTTAAAGGCATCATGATGGAAAACATTGACAAGGTACAGTACATAGTCCAATTGAAGCTACTAGATTCAGGTATCTGAAGTTACTAACAACTAGTTTTGCATGGCATGAATATATCATCAGGCCATTGATCGCGGACAGCAGATCGACGTACTTGTCAGCAGGACAGAGCAACTCCATGACCAGGCAGGCATTTCAGTTTCATTCATCAAGGCACGTAATTTACAGATTAAGGGCTAGTTACTAAGACATTTTGATTGCATTTTTACTGCAATTTGCAGGCTGCTGATTTCAGGCAGCAAGGGACGCGAGTGCGGCGCAAGATGTGGTACCAGAACATGAAGATCAAACTCATCGTCCTCGGTATCATCATCGCGCTCATCCTCATCATAATCCTCTCCGTTTGCCACGGCTTCAAATGCTAGATAGTATTCGTTATGCACTCCACATTGTTGTCATCCTCAATTCATATATATATATATATATATATATATATATATATATATATATATATATATATAATTGCTACTCCCTCCGTTTCACAATGTAAGTCATTCTAGCATTTTCCACATTCATATTGATGTTTAGATTCATTAACATCAATATGAATGTGGGATATGCTAGAATGACTTATATTGTGAAACGGAGGAAGTAGCAAGGAATTATTTTGATAGTAGTACATATACTGAATAATACTAGTAGTTGCTTTTTTGACATCTGACAAGAGCAAATTAAGACTAGTAAACAGACATAAGCGTTGATCGCTTGACGAAAGAAAAGAAGCAAACTAATTAAGGTTAGCGTCCACGGTGCCTGCCGCCGCGTCCGCCGTCCTTGTCGCGGCCACCGCCGTAGTAATCGTCCTCCTCTTCCTCCTGATAGCATGCTGCTCGCGCCTGGAACTCTTGGTCCTCCTGCCTCTGGCTTCGCCTTGCGCCGCGCCACCTGTTGCTGTTGCTGGTACGAGTAGGTCGACGTCGACGTTGGAGGAGGGGGCGCCATCACGTCGCTCTTCTTGATGTCCGTGAGCGCCGACAAGGCCTCGTCGACGAGCTTGTAGGCGGCCACGGCGGCGCTGGTGTCCTTGGCGGTGGCGAACATGGCGCAGAGCGCCTTGTGCTGCTTCCTGACTGCGTCGGTGGTGATGGCGTCCGGTTTACCGGTGGCGCTGAGCTTGACGCCGAGGACGGCGTAGTGGTCGGTCTTGGTCTTGTCCTTGGTGGCGGCGGCGGCGGCGGCGGCGTGGACCTTGAAGGCGGCCTGCGCGCACTGGGCCTCGGGCGCGGAGGAGAAGAGGGCGGCGGCCATGTCGGCGTGCATCTTGCCGCCCTTGATGTTGCCGTCGGAGAAGCACTTGTCGGCGGCTTCGAGCTGCTTGCGGAGGGCGTACGGGAGGGTGGCCGCCATGGCTGGCAACAACTAATTAACTGCGCTGAGTGCTGATGAATTGATGGTGATCGACGATGGTGCGCTTTGGTGGTTAATTGATTGCTTGCTCCGGCCGGCGTGGAGGAGACTGAATTTATAGCGTGATGAGACGAAAGTCGAATCGAATCGAATCATAGTAGGATTCCGACTCCGATCAGAATTCACTCTGATTCGCGCGGTGCTGCTCTGCTCTGCTCTGCTCTCCGACTCCGATTGAGAGAGGGAAGGAGTATGAGGCAGCTGATGGGCTGATTGGGCCGGACCAAATTAATTAGGTCCTCTCTTGCTTTCGGCCCTCAGTCTAGAAGAAGGCCCAAGTTTGACAATAATGCAAAGGTGAAGATGTAGTGAGCCTGACAAGATAGTTTATCACCATGCCACACGAACCAACATCATACTCCCTCCGTTTCAAAATGTTTGACACCGTTGACTTTTTAGCACATGTTTGACCGTTCGTCTTATTCAAAAAAAAATTTGAAATATGTAAAACTATATATGTACATGAAAGTATATTTAACAATGAATCAAATGATATGAAAAGAATAAATAATTACTTAAATTTTTTGAATAAGACGAATGGTCAAACACGTACTTAAAAAATCAATGGTGTCAAACATTTTGAAACGGAGGGAGTAATATGTAACGGCAAGGGCTCGATTGGTGTTGGATTCCTGATGCCGTCTGACTCAGGCATGGACATGGGAGAATGGTGGTTAGCGATGCGGCAAAATTTTTAGAATGGCCACAGGGACGTCATCGATAGCCTTGTGCTATTTGTATGTTGGATGGTTTGGAAGAAAAGAAATGCGCTTGTGTTTCAGAATCAACGGCGCTCTCGATAGATTTCCTGTTTGGTTCAATTAAAGAGGAAGTGGCGATTTGTAAGGAAGCTGAGGTTTTCAGAAATATTGGATAGTAATCCCTCAATGTAATCTATTTTCTTTTGGGAGATTGCTTCTGTGGCAACTTTTATTTACTTCGACAGCTTCTTGTTGAAGTCAAAACTCTTTATACTTGTAATATTCCTTAATCCTAAGTAAATTTGGATGTTGCAACGCGCTGGTCCTTTTTTTTTTAAGTGACACTTTAATTTGCTGATCGGTTTTGTTTGAGAGATGAGATATGGATACACATGAAACAAAACGTACAGGCGCACGTTGAAGGTAGACACAAGATGAAACGATTACAAAGATATATATAGGGTAGTACAAGGTAACAACCAAATAGATAGACTAATAAGCTAGGATGGAGCTGAAACGAAGCAATTATAACATTCGCAGTAACTATATTCTAGTATAGTTACGTAGTTGGTCCATCCTTTCAGGGCAGGCTCTGCCTGCAGACTTATTTCCCAGCTAGTTAAGCTACAATGACAAACACACATACATATATAGGAGTATAGTAATTGCCTGCCTGATACAACATCACGGATGGATGCAGCCGCCACCGGCACCGCCGCCAAGGCCACCGGAGGATCCACCGCCGAGGCCTCCTCCAAGACCAGCAGGGCTTCCTCCGAGAACACCACCGATGCCTCCGATGACCCCGCCGAGAGGACCTCCCATACCAGCGAAGCCTCCAACACCGCCGCCGCCCATGCCTGGCACTGGCGGCAGAAAGGTCTTGTGGTCATTGAGACCCCCGCCGCCGCCGGCCTCCATGGCCTTCGCCATGGTTGTGGCGCCCTGCGGCGCGGGCATGCCTCTAGCGGCCTCACATGATACATTAAGTAGCATGAGCACCACTACAAGTAGAAGAAGAACGATGTGCATCATGCTCATGCACCACCGCGCCATGGATTCAGATCGATTAATTTGATGCCTGCCTAGCTGCGATGCGCTTTGTACGTACCGATTATGAGCTCTTGTAGCTAGCACCTACAACGATAGAGATCATCAGCTAATTTGTGCATGCATATATAATCCACTCCAGGTCCAAGCGCGCCTAGCTAGCTAGACGCATGTATATATGGGAAGAGATCATATCGACATGCATGCATGGGTAGATAGGTGCACTGACACGGTCCGACTTTATTGCTAGTAGCATTAATTCGTACGTGTACTCACTCCCTCCCACCATAAGCCAACCTTGATACTAATTAGTACTCTCGTATAAAGTTAAAGTTCACTTCTATAAGTTACATTGCAAAAAATAAATTAAACTGGTGCGTCCATATTGTACCATAAGAACCTAGCACAAAAATACTTTTTCATACGATAAAACACATTTTCACAGGCGAGCACTTTGCCCGCCTGCCCTTAGATGACAGTAGAAATCAAAATTTTCTAAGAAAACAGCCGATCCTCGTGCAAAAACAAAATTTTCTCATATGGAACATTAAACTGCTTGTCTGCAAAAACAAAATTTGGCAAAAAGAATTATAAAAACAAAATCCCGAAACCATAGCTCCCATTCCTATCATCCTCGAGCTCGTCATCAGCCGTCCATAGCCCCTTCTAGGCCAAAGGACAACTAATCCGTCTCTCCCGAGAATGATGCCGTTGGATTTGTTGTCGTCATCCGAGCCGTCACTACTTGCTATCTATAGCCTAAGCCCAAAGAGCCCCGACGAGACTGGGAGGGAGGGAAGGAGAGAGAAAGGAGGAAAAGACGTGGAGTAAGCGAGGAGAGAGAAGAGGTGGAGGTTAAAAAGAGTGGAGGGAGAGGTGAGGAAGAAAAGCTTAATGTGCCGCGAAGTATATGTGGTTGAAAAAAAACGCTTTTGAAAATCCATTTTCGTAGGCGGACGCTATTATTGCTGACGGGCCTCTTAATACGCTCGTCTTGAGAAAATGCATTTTCATGAGAGATCTTAATCGAACATCACCAAAATCTTTATACATACGAATATTATTTTAGTCTATTCGTGATTAAATAAGGGTGTCCGTAAAAATAAAATTTTAAAATAGTGGAACGAGCTAGCATTCATAACTGATGGATCGATCATTTGCCACGCTGGTTCATGTGTGGTAGCGGGCGTGGTGACAAGTGAATTTAATGAACTCCTTCGTTCCCGTGTATTCCTCCCCCTTCCGGAATGAAAAAAAGAAAGAGATTGATCGAAGTGAAAATCGGAGGGTCCTGCGAATGGTGGTGAGCGGCGGATCCATATCCATCCATGGATCCGCGTTTGAAAACCACGCGAATTACTCAAAATACAAAATTCCTTTTCTGCCTAGCCTAGTGACAGTCGAAATGACCAATATAGAAATTATTTCTTTAATGAATTCATCGAATTTGTTTTCAACATTAATCATTGAGTAATCCTAGCTCTTTCAGTATAGAGACGGCCTCTCGCGAGCGATCGATTGTACACCAACCTAGCTGCCTTACTATAATGCATACGCGCGCGCGTGTACTGTTGATTGTGCAAGGTACATGTAGGTGCGTATGTAGCTGCAGGTGTCATCCATGCAAGTAACCGGCAGGCACTATCTCATTCAGTGGTGATCTACAGTGTTAGCGTCGGTGTTAGGTGACACCGATAATTTTAAATTAAACTGCTTATCTATATATCATAACACTATAATCGAAGTGTAATTAGTATACTATGATACTAATATACACATTATAACACTAATAAATTAATTTTCTACGTTCGCCAGTGAGCTCATTCATCATGAATTGAATGAATTAAACCACCCTGCCTGCTGCATGTCACGGCTCACCGCACACGCTGGCACGTACCATTACTACCACGTCCAGCCCATGCGCTCGCACATGCTAATGCTCACGGACGTCCAGGAATCTCAGCTGGTTTTTTTTTTGTTTGAACGACTCACACGAGACGGTGCGAAGTTCTATTGATAGAGCAGGAAAAAATTACAAGGCGAAGTTCTATTGATAGAGCAGGAAAAAATTACAAGTTACAACCCTGGAGGGTCGTAACTAGGAAAAAGGAAAAAATATACCACCACCCACACGGCGACATCCCCATCACACAAGCCCAGGAGAAGGCTAACACCGGACAGGCCGCCGCTAAGCGTGACCGACCGCAACTAAGCCAACAAAGGGACACAGACGAGGTCGCCAGAGGGGTGAGACAGCACGACAACGCCCTCAGGAGGGGGGATAACCATCGTTGTCGGTTCAACCAAGGCCGGACTGGGTTTTCACCCGCCGCTCACCACTTGCGAATCCACGCCTGACGCACCGATGTTCCACCACCACACAAGCTTTGCCGACATGCGGGACCCCTACACCAGCGTCCCCCGCCGGCCAGTCTTCGTGCGCCGAAGACCGCGCCACACCCACCGGCAGCAACTCCTCACACCTAGGTCGCCTCCTCTACCACCGGCCGCGCCACTCTGCGCCAAGCCAGCCTCCTCCACCGGACGCGCCTCGCGCCAATCCGGTCTCCCTCCATCAGCTGCGCCTCCCGCGCCAAGCCGACCTCCATCTCCGCCGCCCGCGCCTCTCGCGCCGAGCCGGCCTCCGCTGTCATCGGCTGCACTTCTCTGCGCCAAGCCGGTCTCCGACCCCTCCACCAAACGATACCGCGCCGGCCAGATGTAGTCGTCTCCCACGCGCTCAGCTAGCCGTTTGAGGCCGCCATGCCTCCAGTGACCGCAGACACGGTCACCATCACCGCAGCCGCTGCTACCTAACGCCCAGCCACCTCGCCGTCGCCATCCTTGCCTCGCAGCTGACTCCTTCCCCGCCGCTGACGTCACCACCGCCTCCATAAACGGCCGCCGTCGCCGCTGCCACCGACGCCAGCCCCCGCATCCGCAAACTGCCGTTGTGCCGTCGCCCTTCACCAGCATGCGGCTGGCCGCCGCCCGATGCCATGTGCGCCACTACCGCCATCGCCAGCCGACACCGCAGCCGCCAACTGCCACGACCGCCGCCGCCGTCCTGTCGCCGTCGCCAACTGCCGCTGCTGCCGTCGCCACACCGTCGCCGTCGTCGCCGCACAGCCGCCGCCAACTGCCACCGGCCACCCTCCAGATCCGGCCGAGAGGCGCGGATCTGGGGGACACCGCCGCCGCCGCCGGGCACCGTGCCGTCGCCACCACAAGCCCACACGGGACCACCACCACCACCTTCGCGCTCGCGGCCGGTTCCATCCCCGCCACCATCGCCATCCCCGCCGCCTTCAGCCGCCGCCGCCCGGCGTCGCATGCCCCTGCCTTCGCCGTCGCCATCCCCGCCGCCGTGGCCGCCGTCCTCCCCGCCGCCAGTCGCCGCCCCGCCAGATCCGGCCGGAGCGGCCTAGATTTGGCGGTCACCGTCGTCCCGCCTGGCGGCTCCCCTGCCCGCTCAGTGAGAGGTCAGCGAGGAGCCCTGCCGCCGCCGTCCTTGCGGCCGGCTAGCTTTGCCGGCGGCCGCTCGAGCGGCGGCGAGGCGGAGGGGAAAAAGGGGAGGGATAGGGGCGGCCGGGTCGTCGCCTCCCGTACTGCCCAGGGGAGGACGACGCGAGAGACTTATAGGAATTATTGGAATCTCAGCTGGTCCGCCCTTGCGATCTGCACTTATTAATTTCTCCTCCGATCCGCACTTGTCCGGCCTGCGACCGCAACCGCCTCTTCCTCTTCCTCTTCTTCATCTTCATATATACCATCAGCGGCACTGAACGCTCTCTGCATGCCAGGCCGCTGTGTTGCCGGACTGCATGCATGCCAACGTCATCATCATATCGTCGTCCTTGAGGCAGCCGGTCGGACTGGTCGAACGTACAGGTCCACGTCCAAGTGCAGGCCGCCGCGGTGGTCAAAGAGCAGCATTTGGCCGGGGACGAGGCGGTTCGCACCCACAAAGCCGCACGCCACCCAGTCCAGTCGGCTACGCGAGCTTGGACCGCAGCTTCACTTGTGGGTTGGATCGAAGAGAGTCAGGTGAAGCAGAGAGAGGTAACGGACTGGGTTGAAACAAAAAAGGAAGAGAAGAACGGGCTTTCGGCCCAAACCAAGGAACAATTTTTATTAACTTTTTCAATTATAATATAATATATAGTGATCCTAACGTTTCAATACTCAGTTCCTAATAGCGGTTGTACCACTGGAAAAATGTTTTTACTCGTTACAATGTACGAGTATTTTTTTTAAGTAATAACTAATTAAACGCATAAATTAAGGGAAGAGGGTTACTTTACGTACATGTGGATGTTTTTCATAAGGCCCAGTCTCTCTCTTATAGGACCTTACGTATGTACTGCCGACCTGTAAACTTTTCTTTCCAACCTCAAGCTCAAATCGATTTTAGCAGATACACACAACAGGGGAAAAGTCTATTCATCCCTCGAGGGATGTCTCTTCATTTTTTGGGGATATTTAACTTTTGGTCACTTTTAAGATGTAGCAATTAATTATTTGTCACTCGCTGTCTATGACATGTAGGCTCTCATGTGTATATATGACATGTGGGTACAGTGGCAAATCATTTAGCACCATTCGTAAGAGTAGCAAATAATTAATTATCCCCGTTTTTGCATGTTGTTTAAAAAAATCATAGAAAAAACTAAAACAATTTTTGTAAGATAAATCAATATGGTATGTCACTTCAAAAAATGCACATTCAAATTAAACTTATACTAGCAAAAATACCCGTGCGTTACAATGGGTAAAAATAAATTACATATTCCAATTATAATGACTTTTACTGTTAGATTGTTAGATCATAGCAAACTCAAATTATAATAATGGTATAGATTGACTGAATACGGTGGTTTTGCGTGGGAAGCGATGAGGATGAGAAAAAACGTGTCCTAGACGCACCAAGTTGCGTTCTCGTGTACATACAATGCTTTATCGAGTCGGACTCGGATAACCGCATTATCATGCATGCACAACGCATTACTTTATTGAGTCAGACTTGGACGACGCTTTGCCTTGATATGCCAGTAAAGCGCTTGCTGCAGCCCCCTCCGTTCGAGCCATATTCTACCCTGATGCGGGCATAGAATTCTTTCGCTGCGTTCCCAAAAGAAGTACAAATTTTCCCCAACTAGACCCTTGATGAGCATGCGAAAATCGGAAAATTGCAATGACACATGAGAAGCTGAGACGACACATGAGCATGTATCCCTTAGTTCGAATCCCACGCACACATGCATGTGTCCCTGATTTTTGCATAATATTAGAAAAAACGCCCATGCATTGCAACGGATAAAAATATTTTTAGATTACTATACATTGTCCTTTTTGGTTTTGGACAAAAACTTATTTTCTTCCTTCCTTTTCAGTCTCGACCCAGCCCGCTACTTCTCTCTACTTGGCCTACTTCTCTTTAACCTAGCCCACAAGTAGAGCTATAAGCTTAGCTCATATAGTCGATTGCCGTTTTTAACCTCGAAGATAATACCGTGTAGTACGATGCCAGAACCGATACTCCTCATCAAATCCGATCGAATCTTTCTCAATCTCCCAAAATTGGTTGAGTGCTCTTATTCACTCGATCTTTTTTCTTTCCGTTTTTATCAAAATCGCAGCGAATCAATAAAACTGTAGGATATAAATGGTGTCTTCTAAATATAGAGATTGAATCCAGTAAATTAAAGCGGAACTGAAAGAAAAATATAGGGAAAATGATGATGGAGTAGTGGAGAATTGATTTTTCAATCAATTGGAGGAGGGAAAGCATGAGAAGGCCGATCGATGTGGCGGTGGTGCTAGGGGCGGCCCGACAATGAAAAAACCGGTCAGATAAAAAAAATCCTCACAATGTGCACAGACCCTTTCTCGTCACAAAAATTACGAATAAAATATAGAGACGAAAAAAAGGATGGAAAAAAAAAGAAAAGCGAAAAAAAGAAAAAAAATGGCGGATAAAAGAGAGGGACTTCTTTTTTTTTCTGTTTTATAATGTGTTTTTTTCTCTGGTAATTTTTACGGGCTATTTTCTTCACCGTTTTTTAGGACGGCAGTTTCTTTTTTCACGTGACTTTCTTTTTTTTTTTTTACGATCGGCGACTTCTATATTTTTGTGCAGTCGGCTTTTTATGTTTTTTTCCATCTTTTTTCCACCACTTTTTTTTTCCCATTTCCAGTCCGGATCGGACTTTTTTTCCGCTGTTTTTCTTTCGCGTTTTATTACTATGCGTTTTCTTTTCCCGCATGATTTTTTTTCACCCTTTCTAAAATTACAGATTTAAAGTAGTAGAGATTAAAACCGAAAAAAATTAAAACCTACTCAAATACGGATGACGTACCAAAATACCGGCAAAAACATCTTAAACTTTTATAATATATAGGTAAAGATATAGTCTGGGTCATTTTTCCGATCCGGTTCGCCGATAGATGTTTTTATCCGATCCGATCCGGGTTTTATGCGTGTTTAACTCAGATGATGGATGAAAATTAAGTGAGTACGAAATCATTTTCAATTTTTATAATAGGTAAAGATAATAAGAAAGAAATAAAAATAAAAAATTTAACTCTAAATAGAATAGGTAATTCACAGTTAAATTTCTCTTCTTTCCTCCTCTCCAACTCTAGTACTATACAATATACAATTATATAAGTCATACTAAATTTTGTAATGACTTTTTATACGATATGCACATAACGAAAGGATGTCCCCTCAAGGGGAAAAAAACATCTCCCACGCACTAGCTAGCTAGAGTAGCTTCTTCACAATATGTTATTAATTTCCACCAAGTCACATTTATATTACATAATTCCAACCAAATTAAGACTTTTGATTGGTATTCATGGAACATTAAATTATTGTTTCTTTTAGACAATACTAATAGTGTAAACTTCAGACTCTGCATCAACCAAAGATATACATATAACCTTATACCATCACTTTTGGCTAAGATATATTTATTGTATATTTCATATAGTATAATTATAAGGATGGATGGACGATGGTGGCACCATGAACTAGTAGCTAGCTAGGCATATATATGGCTGGCAACATAGGGGGCGGCGCACAGAAGCAGCGGTGTCTTCCTACGAACACCTAGTCCGGGAGCCTCAGTCATGTCAACTTCGGTGGCTCCATCCGGCATGCTCCAGTCGAAGGAGTGAAGCAGTTGCGCTAGCGTGAGCTCCATGCTGGCCAACCCATAGTTGTACCCTGGGCACATCCTCCGTCCTGACCCGAATTGCGTGTACTCATAGTTGCTACCATAGAAGTCGATGCCACCCTCGGCAAACCTCTCTGGCTTGAACTCCTCCGCATCCTCCCAGTACCTCGGGTCTCTCGAGATGGCCCATGAGTTCACTATGACTCTCGCCTTCGCTGGGATCATGTATCCATTGATCTCGCATGCATCAATACTTTCTCGTGGCACCAACAGGGGAGCTGGAGGGTGCAGCCTCAGCGTCTCCTTCATCACTAGCTTAAGGTATTTGAGGTCACGAGCCCGAAGATCAGCCTCACCGATGCTTTGCTTCCCATGAAACGCATCCCTGATCTCTGCCTGCACCTTGTTCATCACCCTAGGGTTCATCATCAGCTCTGACATGGCCCACTCCATGGCATTAGCGGATGTGCCGGATCCACCAGCAAATATGTCCTGATATGGATTATACATTAACGATATATATACATGCATATATAGGTACGAGGAGCTAAAGAAAGTGAATTGAAGGGTAATTTTGTTAATGAATATATAGAGCACGTATATGAAGCGAGAGCGATTCATACACGAATCTATTCAAAACCCAAAACATCGATCCTATATAGTACTAATATGAAACAAGAGAGAATAGAAAGTAGTAACCAGCACGATGGCCTTGATGGTGTCGCGTGTGATGGGGAAGCCAAAGTCCCCCTTGTCCTTGAGGCTGAGCAGGACGTCCACCAGATTATTATCCTGCTGCTGCTTGGCCTCTTCCTTCTCACTGATGATCTCCTCGAGGATGCTATCAATGGTGTCGCGGATGCCGTGCAGCGTACGCCGCATGCCGGTGAGCCAGCAGAGGAGCACGCTGAACCTCGGGAAGAGGTCCGGCACGTAGAACCCCGACGCCATGATGACGCTCTGCTTGATGGCCACGAGGAAGTCGGCGGCGTTACTCCTCTTGTTGCCGAACGCCGCCCTGGACACGATGGTGTTGGTTATCCGGTGCAGCCTGGCGCTGAGGTCGACGGCCACAGATGGACCGACGGCGCGGATCTCGTCGGCGAGCATCCGCACCTCGTCCTCCCGGATGTGCTCGAAGGAGAGGATGCGCTTGGCGCTGAGGATCTCCTGGATGCACAGCCTGCGGAGCTTGCGCCAGTAGTCGCCGGAGGGGGAGAAGAGGATGTCCGTCCAGTCGTAGGCGACGATGCCGCCGGCGACGAGCTTGGGCCGCGTGGCGAAGTTGGCGTCGTGGGTCTTGAGAATGTCCCGGGCGAGCTCCTTGGAGGTGACGACGACCACCGGCACCTGGCCGACGCGGAGGTGCATGAGCGGGCCGTGCACATCGGCCAGGTCCCTCAGCACGCGGTGCGCCAGCGTGTTGACAAGCCGGTGCGCGCTCCCGACGACGGGGAGGTTGCGCGGGCCCGGCGGGAGCGGGAGGCGCGACGGCGTCAGGAGCACATGTTTCAAGAGCTGGAGGAAGGAGACGACCACCACAGAGAGGACAAGGGCATTGCACATACGAGTATTATTATTGCACAAGCTCAGCACATCATCCAACCACGCCATGGCTCAGCTCGTCTATATATCCAGTGCTCCTAGCTATATAGTGGAGTATATCCTATACTATTAGCTAAGTAGAATGGCTTTGATTACCTTAGCTAGCTTAATGCTCATTCCTTAGTTTGCTCGATCGCTTCTTGATTTTCTGGAGTACTTAGGTGATGCATTGGAGCCCTTTTATAGGAAGCTAGGGGCGCTGCCCCCACGTACCTCCACATCATCACTTATTATATACTCCTATCTTAATCGACCAATTACCGATCGAATTTGCTAAGCTGCTAGCCATGGCATATTAAACAGCAATTTGCAGCTAGCCAGCAGGTCAGTCAAGCACATGCATATGATGCATGATTCATTTTTTAAGCATTGCGTACGGTCGGTACCAAGTAAGCTTCTTCGACCGATCAGTGTTTCAATGATGCTCCCTTGCATTTGGCCCCGGATTAGGTGCAAACGAGGTGCTTTAATTTTGTCCTTACATCTGTCTCTACATGCCTATATATGGTATACCATGTTGTTAGCTTCAATTATCTTGTTAACTATTTAATTAGATACCTAAGAGAGAAAAACACACGCACTCAAGAGTTTATAATACTTTCTTTGATGGCACATTAATTTATGGTCATCTTTTTTTTGGTTGTGGCGTAGCAAACCGGTGATGGAAAATAGGTAACCCCAACGATGTCTAGTTTTACCTGTTTTCGAACTTCGCACGTTTTGTTGTTTGCAACTTTGCATCAGTTTGGCTAAATTTTCCCCAAAACCTAGGTCAATAAAATTATCTGTTGTAACAAAATTAAATTATCTCTAAAACTATTGAGGGGCCGGGAATCGAACAAGTTAATTAATTCCTTAAAGCTGGTACGTATCATTAATTTTGACCTCTCCCAATTCCTTATTTATCTTCATATTGTGTTTTTGTGTAAATAAATGAACTCACTTTTTTTAATACTATATGTTTATCCACGTGCAAGAGCGATCAACATATTGTTCTAGTATATATGGCTACCTTAGCATGGGGGCATGTTGCGTTCAGTTTAAATGAGCATGCATGAAGAGGTCAATGTCTTTTGTAATTAGGAGATTTTGAGAGTTTTGTCCATGGTCACAACTCTTTTGATGCAACTTCTGGAGGCATATTCCAACTGATGTAGTTGGGAGAGAGAGAAAGATGGCACCACTTCAATTATCTCTGTTCTTTTTGACAACTTTTAATTTACAACTTTACACTATTAATTTACAGATTTACATAACAATAAATAATGCCATATATGTACAAATTATATCTAAATATGAATATATTAATGTTCAAACTTTATATTAGTTGAAAAATACAAGTATAGTCTCGTGAAGGTGGAATTTGAATTTGCGTGTTTTTTGGCATATCACATATTGTTGTATCTTATTAAGTATTTTAGTAACGATTTAGATAGCGTGCAAAAACGAGCAATATCCTCTCACTACTTAAAAAAAGATTTTTCCCAACGTCACGATTTCCCAGGCGGATAATAAAATCACCGTTTGTAAAAATAGCTAAAGATACCATAAATCTAGTGCCGCGTGCGAAAATCGACTTTTACACGAGGACCTCTTAAGAGATCTGCTTGCGAAAATCCCCTTATTTTTGCTGGCGGATCTCTTAAGTGGTCCGTTTATAAAAATTGATTTTCGTAGGTGAAACCTTAAGATGTCTACATGCGAAAAGGTTATAACTTATAAAATCACCACCTATCCCCATTTTCACCAAGTCTAATCTCTCCCTCACCTCATCTGGTCTCCCCTCCCACTCCTTCCCTCTCCCTCACCTCACTCTCCATCTTAGAGCAGCGACACGCGCCCTTCCCTCCCCTCCCTCCCTCCCAGATCCGACTAGAGGAGGAGAGGGTGGTGGCGGCGGCGTGGAGGCGGCTCCCCCTCCCTACCTCTCCGCTCCTAGATCCGGCCGTAGGAGGGGGAGCGACAGTGGCGGCGCAGACGCGACGACGGTGAAGGAAGCGAAAGTGGTGGGGCGGAGGCGGCGACTCCCTCCCTCCCTACTCATAGATCCGGCTGTAGCGCCCGTTCCGTTGTGGCGCCTAGCGGGAAAATTATCTCTTAAAAACCCTAATTGCGAAATTTGTTTCTTCGCTTGTCGTCTAGGGTCCGTGCCATCTCAAGATCTCAATCCCCGATCTATCGTCAAGTTCAAATCCGAATCCAAATCTTTCCAAATCAAATTCCTCCGCAAAAGTCTATTTTACCTCCCCCGGGGTCGATGGGCCGAATTTCTCTCGGCCCATCTTCCCCTCTCCCCCGGCCCTCTCCTCTCCCCCGGCGCGCTCCCGCTCTCCCTCTCTCTCTCTCTCTCTCTCGCCCCCTCCCCTCCCCCGGCGCGCTCCCTCTCCCCCTCTCCCTCCGCTTCGCTCCGCCCCGCCCGCGCGCCGCGCGCGCGTGTGCGCGAGCGCCGCGCCGAGCGCCCCCTCCCTTTCCCCTCGCTCTGCCCGCGCGTGCGGAAGCGCCGCGCCGAGCGCCCCCTCCCCTCGCTCTCCTTCTCCTCTCCCTGGCGAGCTCCCCGCTCGCGAAGACGGCCCCCGCGCGCCGTCGTTCGCGCGTGCGCGCCCGCGTGGTTCCCCGCCCGAGCCGCGTCGTCTGCGCCATCCGCGTCGCCCGACCCCGCTGCTCTACCGCGCCTGCAGCCGCTCGGCCCCGCAAGCCAGCGCGTGTGCCCAGCCGCGCCGCCCGTTGTTTCCCGCGCACGCGTGCCGAGTGGCCGACCGCCTGGTCGCCGCCGCCGTCACCCTCTGCCGCGCCAGCCCGCGCCTGTCGCCCGTGTCGTCGCGCCGCTCCAAACCGCCCCGCCGTCATCGCCGTCGTCATCGCCTCGGCCCCGCCACTCCCGCGCTAGCCTCCAAGGGACGGAGGTAGAGCCTCCCTCCTCCCTCTGCCGCGACGCCCCCGCTCCCTCCTCCTTTTCCCGAAGAGGCAAGGGGACAAGCCCCCTTTTCTCTCCCTCTTTTCCCCTTTTTCCCTCCCGCCGGCGTCATCCTCCTCCCTCCTCCCTGTCGCCGCTTTGGCCGCGACCGCCGAGCGCTAGCCCTCTCCTTTGACCGCCCTAAGTCGGTTCCCAAACCGACATTGCCATCCTATAAACCCGAGCTCCCCCCCTTTTTCCTTTCCTCTCCCATTCACCTCCGCGCCATTGCCGCCCCTCTGTTTCGCCGTCGCCGTTCGTCGTTGCGCGTGTCGGAGGAGCCGGCATGAGCAAGGACGCGGAAGGGGACTTCGGCCGCGCCCTCTCCTTCCTCTTCCCCGGCTCGAGGCCGGAGAGATTACTCCCGCGCCGTCGGCCTCTCGTCACAGCGCCCCGACCCGCACGGTAGTGCCTCTCTCCGTTCTTCCTCCTCGCTCTATCTCCCCCCCTTAGTTTTCGGTGGTAGCACGAGTAGCCTCCCCGTAGCTAGCCGGCGCCGCCCCGACCGTTGCCGTCGCTCGCCGTGTGCTCGCCGCCGTCACCGCTCGAGCTCCGTAGCACCCGCTCGTCGCCAGCCTCGCTCGGCGTAGCTCCGCCCAATCCGACGCTAACATCGGATTCCCATAGCCGTGTAAATGCTCTCACCGCCGGGAATCGGCCCCTCGTGACCTCGTCGCCGTTTCCCTCTTCCCTCCCCGCCGGTTGCCGCCGCCGCGATTCGCCGCCGTCAAGCTTCCTCCGGCGAATCCGAGCCGTTGGCTCGTCTCCCCTCGTCTCGTGCAACCACCCAGTGTGCTCGTTTTCGCCGGTATCGCCGCGGTTCGCTCCGCCGCTCGCCGCTGTTGTCCGCCGTCCGTTCCGGCCGGCGTCGTCGTCTACCTCCCGCCAGCCCACGTGGCAGCCACGTAGGCGCCACGTCGGCGCCAGCTCAGCCGAGGTAGGGACGGGCTGACCCCGGTCAGCCCCTCCCGTGCGCGCGTTCCACCGCGAGCCGTGAGGCTACGCGTGGGCCCGCTGCATCCGTTCCTCCGCAGACCGTGCGCGTGCACCGCGTCCCTCCCCCGCCCGCGCGCGTGCGCCGCGTACTCCCTCCGCACGGTGAGCCGAGCCGCTGACAAGCGGGTCTCACCCGGGACCGCGCGCGGTGAGCCCGGTCCACCAGCTCTCTCTCCTCCCTCCCGCGCGCGCGACCGTCTTGGGCCGGCCGGCCCATTTAGCTCGGCCGGACCGCCCCAATTCTCTTGGACCGTGCCCTAGCCGCCCGAGAAAAGTCTATTTTCCCTCCCTCTTTTCTTTTCTTTTCTTTTCTTTTCTTTTCCAAAAAGGATTTAATTAAATCCTTTTCCTTTAGACCAAAAATCCAATAATCTTAGAAATTCAATATCTTCCCAACCGTAAATCCGTTTGACTCCGTTCAACTTCCAAAATTCCTCAAATCTCGAGATCTATCTAATGGCACACTTAGAGGTCATTAATAGGGCTTTATTTTTCGCCGTTTGTTGAGTTGTCCCGTTTCGCGTGTAGTTCCGGAGCCCGAAGACCCGCAGTGCGAGGATTTCGAGGATCAAGCTCCAGATCTCGAGCAAGGCAAGCCACCTCTGAACATCTTGAGCCTATATTTGAAATTTAATTATGTTGCTTGAAAAATATTATGCACTGATAGGATCGCACTTAATCTGTTGTCCCGTCTGCAAGGCAGTTTGGCGGACCTACCTAATTTGTTGCATTGATCCTCCCTTTGTTAATTGTTATATCATGTCCCCTTGTAACCATCCAGTTGCGCCTCGATATTCGTGCACCCTGTGCCAGTATCGACGGATGCCTTCAAACTTAAAATCTGAAAAACAACTTGGGTAAAACTTGGGTTTTACAAAAGACTTGGAAAACCCGACACCTGGGTCGGTGCTTGCGAACTAAATGAATTTCCAAAACCGCGGACCGGGGAACGTACCGGGTGTACGGTTTCCCGCTCTCGCACTTAAGGACCGATTCCTTGGAATTTCATCCAAACATAAGTCAAGTACGACCACATGGGTGGAATGGGACACCCCTAGCTGAGTAACTAGCTTATCAGGGGAGCCTTGATGCCGAGAGACATGTGGATTCGCCGGGGTGGTGTCGGGGAGGACCCCTGGGCTTCCTGGCACAGTATGGTCTGGGACCTAACCTGTTGTTGGTCTGGGACCCCTCTCGTCGGCATATGGTAAACCTGTGTCGGCTTTGGAAATGCCTTGTCATGAAAGCTTGGAGGTCTCCCGACGTGGCTGATCCCCACGGGCTGGGTGATCCGGGTTAGTAATGTCGTGTGGGTAAAGTGTACCCCCTCTGCAGAGGTTAACAAACTGTTCGAACAGCCGTGCCCACGGTCATGGGCGGATGTGAGGTGATTCCTAGCGTAGTTTTGTTTGATACTGCTTGTGAAATTGCTGTTATGGAAAGGGGTTCGATGTTTGAAAAATCAGCAGCTGACGGGATCAGCTAGGCCCGGGTGGCCGTTTGAAAGTTGTTGGCCGGGTGCCAATCTTGATCAATTCTAAAGACTGATACATTGCACAAACTCCGACCGGACGAGACGCATTGTCTCAACCGTGTCGTTTGAGAAGCACTCGCTTAGTTGTTTTCAGAAAGGTGTTCAAATAAAATCAGCTGAAGAAGATGAAGCGGATCCTGTTGATGAGGAGTTCTTCCAGGAGCAAGCCAGCTACGATGAGTTTTAGGGTTTCGGCCTAGTTCCCAAGTCGCGCCTGTGTTGATTGGTCCAAGTCCTGGCTTCCGTTTCTCTTTTGTAATGCAGTTGTGAGCTCGAGATCTGTCCGCAACCCAACATGACTGTACCTCTACTCTATAATAAAGAGACCTCTGTTGCTGTGATATTCTGTCTTCCTGTGATACCAGCACTATTTCCTGGGACTGGTATCGATTAACAGGTTAATTTGGAGCGTCACGGGCTAGTTCCGGTCGGGACTAGTTCGGGGCGTGACACCGGCCGGCCCCGGGGCGCATGGATCCACCGCCGGCCGCGATGACGGCGGTGTCAGCGCCTCGGTCTACCGCCAGCCACGATACCAATGACGGCCACGACGACGACAGGAACGGCGCCTGGATCCGCCGTCGAGCGGCCTCGGGCGCATGGATCTGCTGCTGGGCCTCGGGCGCGCGGATCTGCCACCGACCGTGACGACAATGACGACGGTGCCTGGATCTACCGTCAGGTGGCCTCGGGCACGTGTCGGGCACGCGGATCCGCCGTCGGGTGCCCTTGGGGGATCTGCCGCTGGCTGACCTCGGGCCATCCTCGGGAGCGTGGTTCCCCTGCTGGCCGTCCTCGTTCTCGTGAGTGGCGGTGGCTTCAACTAGCAGCGGTGTGTTGGGGGCTCACAGGAGTGAGCAGCGACGGCCATGAATATTTTGTTGTTTGTGTTGATTTGTGATGAATTTTGTTGAATGTATTTGAGGATTTGGTAAATTTGTTGAATGGATTGGAGGCTTTTGAATCTGCTCGTACACGGAGAATTTTGAAGTTCCCGAGTATTTTTGGTATGCAAATATTTTCGTAGGCGGACCTCTTTAGGAATCTGCCTACGAAAATCGATTTCCACAGGCGGTCAGTCCACCCGCCTGCGAAGCGTTTGGACTGGCCGTACGCGAAAAGTTGTTTTGTCCAACAGTAAAATTGATTTTTGTAGTAGTTGAACATTGATGACTTAACTAGGATATCCATAAAAAAAACGTAGACCTTTACGTAGGCCATGACACAAAGTAAGGTCGTAAGGTCGGACGAAAGTACAATGTGTCCATCTGACATACAAAATTGTCGCGTTACTTGTCAAGAAAAGGCTAATTGAATTAAATGACTTCATTATATACATAGTCATTGATTAACTTTAGGCCTGGTCAGCTCATATATCTTCCTATGTATATACTTCCTTCGTTTCAAAATATTTGACACACCATTCATCTTATTCAAAAAATATAAGTATTTATTTATTCTTTTCATATCATTTGATTTATTGTAAAATATACTTTCATGTACACATATAGTTTTACATATTTCACAATTTTTTTTAATAAGATGAATGGTCAAACATGTACTAAAAAGTCAACGGTATCAAATATTTTGAAACGGAGGGAGTAGTTAATTACTGCTAACATCGATTATTAAGTATTCTCTTGCATTTGCGCATGGTACGCACGTGGTTACACATTCGTCTCAAGAGACAATAATGTTTTACCCCCATGAACATATACAGTATATATATGCGTGTGCAAATTTATTACGTGAGGTAGGAAAATGAAAGTGACCACTAATTATTAGCTTTGTTTATTACCCCACTTGATTTGAGATAAAAGCATGTGCGCAATTGTGATGGAAAACCAAAAGTCTAGAAGACCATTTGACATTATTAGATAGAGCAATGCTGTAAGTACTTCAAGAAATTCTTGCTAAGTTTTTACAAACAACATTTTCAACCGTTTGATTAAATTGGTGAAGATAACAATAGATCAAATTAACATTTGTAGAACATTTGCACTCAACCGGCACGAATATATGATTAGAGCGATGGGCAGAGGAATTCTTTTTTTAATTGCACCCAATTGCCACGCCAAGACCGGTGGGTGGCTGCGTACTTTGGCCACGTCGGTTCCAATGGCATAGCGAAAATGTTCATTTTTGAAAATAAGTTCCTGGAAGGTCTATTATTGAAATTATTTATTAAAAAGAACTAAAAAAATTTCAAGGGATATACCCCGATCACAAAATCCATACATATATGATGTGTTTGGAGGATGTAGGGATTGGTTGATATATATAAGAATGCAAATGAAGTTTTCAAGAGATCAAGTGATTTTTATACATGTTCGGGATCCCTGATTACTGGTAATAGTCCTACTCCTGTTGGGCAGAGGCTAGTGTTACCATTATATGTCAATATCACATGTAGGAGGATCGATTCCCTTTTCTAAGACAATTAATGATAGGTACCTTTGGGGAGATATACAATAGTCGCTAATATCAGTCTCATAACTTTGCTAGAATAAAACGTTCATGTTAAGCTCAACATCGGTTCGTTGTGTTTATAGAATAAAAGTTTACTATATGATGGTGGGGAAAGGAAAGCATAATAAAAATGTTTTGGTAAATAGTAAATGCTTATGTTTATATAGAGCTTAATTAATTTGTTGTCTCCTTAATTTCTCATCTTAAAAAGTAGTAGCCTAGCTAAGAGGTGAAAGACAAGGTCCACTGCTCTTCAACGGTCGTAATTAAGTGGATGAGCTCTCGCTAGGGATGAGTTGAGTTGAGAGTTGAGAGAGGAGATAGAGGAATGTGGAAGAAGTTAAAGACGGGACTAATAATATTCCTATATATATGTACTAGGAAAGAGAAGGCCGCAAAATGCTCCCTACCAAAGACCCCTGTTTCATGAGCTTGTGGAGTGTTGATGCATGCATTGCAGCCATGGAGATAGGAAATTTGTGCATGCAATGCAATGCAATGCACGTACCCCTTTGATTTGATTTGATTTGATTGAATTAATTTGAGTCCGATCTGATCCGTGCATGCATGTATATTCAATATATAATTCATCTGCCGGATTAATTGCAATGAATTGAATTGAAGATCGATCAAGATCAATAGTAATCGATGGGAGGAATGGATTGCTCAATGACAAGCAGCATATTGTCGGCGAATTACAACACCATCCTGTTCGAGTTCGGCGTGATCCTGGTGACCAGCAAGATCCTGTACGCTCTCCTCCGAAAGCTGTACCAACCGCGCATCTTCTCCGACCTGCTGCTCGGCATCGTCCTCGCCCAGTTCCGCGTGCTCTCGCTCACCAACGCCATCAACCTCGTCTTCGGCAAGATCGGCGGCTTCGTCTTCGCGCCCTACCTCTTCGCCCTCGGCGTCGAGATGGACCCCTCCGCGCTCCTCGACGCCCCCACCGCCGACGCCGCCGTCGCCTACGCCGGCATCTTCTCCACCGCCGTCCTCGTCACGCTCTTCCACGCCCCCATCATGCGCCCCACCTCCGGCATCGTCCACGAGAACTCCCTCCGCGCCTTCCTCGCCCTCGCCGCCGCCCTCGCCAACACCGCCTCCCCGGTCCTCACCCGCCTCGCCACCGACCTCAAGATCGCCAAGACCGCCGTCGGCCGCCTCGCCGTCGGCGCAGGCATCGCCTCCGACATGCTCACCACCATGCTCATCGCCATCGGCAGCATGATCTGGCGCGACACCGGCACCGAGGGGGCCGCCTCGCCCCTGGCGCAGCCGGCGCTCACCGCCGCGGTCCTGGCCGTGGTCCTCATGTCGGGCCTGGTGTCGAGGGCCATGGCGGAGTGGGTGGACGGGCGCAACCCAGAGGGGCGCCGCATGCGGGGCTTCGACCTGTCGCTGGTGGCGCTGGTGGCGGCGACGCTGTGCTGGTTCACCTCCGCGCTGCGGCTGGACGTGAACATGGCGGCCTTCCTGGTGGGGCTGGCGTTCCCCAGCGAAGGGAGGGTGTCGCGGCTGCTGGTGAGCAAGATCAACCTGGTGCTCAGCTCCTTCGTCCTCCCGCTCTACGTCGCCCACGTCTGCCTCTCGCTCCGCCAGACCACCGACGACATCGAGGCGGCGGGGCTCCGCAAGGACCAGGGCTTCCGCGTCTACGTGATGGAGCTCCCCTTCCCCTGGTGGAAGGTGCTGTTCGTCACCGCCATGGGCACGCTGGGCAAGCTGGTGGGGTGCGCCGCCGCCGGCCTGCTCCGGGGGCTGGGCTGGCTGGAGGCGCTCGCCCTGGGTCTGCTCCTCAACGTGAAGGGGTACTTCCACGTGTACTGCGCGCTGGCGGCGTTCGAGGCCGGCATCATCACGGACAAGTCGTTCATGGCCATCATCTTCATGGTGGCGGTGAACGTGGCGACGACGCCGATGGTGGGGATGGCGATCGCGTCGTGGGCGCGGCGGAGCGTGCAGTGGCGGCTGATGGGGCTGCAGCACCACGACCCGGCGACGGAGCTCCGCCTGGTGGTGGGGCTGCAGGGGCCCCAGGACGTGGCGACGCTGGCGTTCCTGATGGAGGCGCTGCGGTGGGGCGGCGGGAACGGGGAGCTGGCGGTGTACGCGGTGGACATGGTGCAGCTGACGGACCAGACGGCGGCGGCCATCGTCAAGGGCGGCGGGTTCGACGGCGTGACGGTGGTGGACGAGGAGGTGTCGGAGATGCGGAAGCAGATCGGGGAGGCGCTGGACGCGTACCAGGGGGATGATGGCGCGGTGAGGGTGCGGAGGGTGCTTGCGCTGTCGTCGTTCACGGACATGCACAGCGACATCTGCATCTGCGCGGAGGAGGCCATGGCGGCGCTGGTGCTGTTGCCCTTCCACAAGAGGCAGCGGCGTGAGGATGATGGGGGGGCCATGGACATGGAGCCCCCCCGCCCCTTGGGCTTCCGCCTCGTCAACCAGAAGGTGCTGCAGCTGGCGCCGTGCTCCGTCGGCATCCTGGTGGACCGCCACCGCCACGTCGATGCCGCCGCGTCGCAGTCGCAGTCGCAGGGCGTCGTGGTGGTCTTCATCGGGGGCGCCGACGACCGGGAGGCGCTCACGCTCGCCTCCTTCATGTCCAAGCACGCCAGCGTCCGGCTCACGGCGCTGCGGGTGGTGCAGAACGCCACGGCGCAGGCGAGGGCGCGGGCGCGGACCAGCCTGTTCGAGTCGTCCAAGAGTAGCCGCCGTGCGGGGGCGTCGTCCTCCTCCTCGGCGTCGTCAGTGCTGGGGCAGGAGGAGGTGCAGGCGCAGGTGGACGACAAGTTCTTCGCGGAGTTCTACCGGAAGCACGTGGCCGGCAGCAAGGCCATCGGGTACATGGAGAAGCACGTCGGCGACGGGGCGGAGCTGGTGGCGGTGCTGCGGGCGCTGCAGGCGGAGTACCGTCTGTTCGTCGTCGGCCGGGGCCGCGACCGCCGGTCTGTGCTGACGGAGGGTTTGGAGGAGTGGGCGGAGTGCCTTGAGCTGGGCCCCGTCGGCGACATCCTCGCCTCCTCCGATTTCTCCTCCACCGCCTCCGTCCTCATCGTCCAGCAGTACGACGCCAAGAAGCACTACAAGGTCATCGACGAGGAGTTCATGCCTTTGTAATTCTTTCCCATATACTCCTTCTATTTTCATTACCCCTACCTCCCTCTTCCTCTTCATTAGCTTATTACTAATTGCAACCCATATACTTACCTAACTTACATTTATATATGCCTGTTTTTGGAGGAGTAAATGTAATTAGAAGATTAAATACTTCCAGTTAAGCAAACCTAGCTCGATCCCTTGTATACATACAAAAGAGTCGTACATATGTCATACCTAGAGAAGGTGGCAAAGTTCATCATTTTCAAGTTTGAATAGAGGGCCTTAATTCAGAGTTGTGTACGTTGTATCAAACTATCAGTGCTTTTGAAAATCAAAAATCAAGTTTAAATTCAACTTATACAATCAAGAGAGAGAGAGAAATGTGGGTATAAAATAGTACCACTATTAATTCATGCGCTTAAGCCACGCGGTCGTAATATAAGGGTGATGGAGTGATGACGATAACAAGGATACCGCACCGTTCGGAAAAAGAAAAGGAAAATAAGAATGAGTAAATATGTGAGCCACAAGAAGGTTAATATAGTAGTACAGCTGAGTGGTTAATGGAAGGGGAACGCGGCAGTAGAGGAGCAACTCGATTGGCAGGGCTGACTTGTACTAGTACAAGTAGAGAAGCAACGGATGTGTGTGGGTGGGTGAGGCGCTAGACAGACCTCAGCCAATGTGAATGTGAGGTAGACACGTACAGTACGTACTAGATTAGTACATTACATACTCATGTCGTGTGCAGTAGTGTAAGCAGAAGCAGACGCACCAAAAGAGACGAACACTACTACTAGTATAGTATTCCCCATTGGATTCCATCCGCCGGCCGGCCTGCTGCCTGCCTGCCATTGATAGATTCCATCGTCGTCGTAGGATAGAGAGTACTAGTTTGCAATTCAATTCAATCCCCCATACCCATAGGCCATAGGATAGGAGTATGGGAGGCGGCGATGGCGATGAGGTGCTGCTGCTGCCGGAGCCGCGCCCTCGCAGGGGCCTCGCCTCCTGGGCGCTCGATCTGCTGGAGCGCGCCGCCGTCCGCCTCGGCCACGACGCCTCCAAGCCGCTCTACTGGCTCTCCGGCAACTTCGCCCCCGTCCACCACGAGACCCCGCCGGCCCCGGCCCTCCCCGTCCGCGGCCACCTCCCCGTACACCTCCCCTATCCTATCCTCCTCCTTTTCTTTTCATTCATAAACACTACTACTTCCATCTGCTTGCCTTGCCGAGATATTTAACCATTTGCCACATTTAGATGTGACAATTAACTTTTTGCCATTAGACTCACATGTCATAGACATATGTGGACTCACATGTCATATAGGGGTGGCAAATAGTTATTTGCCAAATCTCTAACAGTGGCAAATAGTTAAAAGCCCCTGCCTTGTCTGCTTCTTATTATGTAGCACTCCACTCTGAAAGAAACGAAAAAAAGGAGGAGAAGAAATTTCTCCCCCTTTCTTCCTCCTGTACTGCCCATAGCTCAAATCTTTGTCGCCTCAACAAAAGAGATTAAAATACACTCCAGATTGTCCTTTCCAATGGTTTGTTTGGGTATCATATATACGATGAACAGTCTCACTAGTCAACGCCAATTAATGCACCACACCACATACTAGTACTAGTCAACGCCAATTTATGTACACTACCAACACTAATTTTTTCCATCTCTCCTTCTCATCACTATGCATGTAGTAACACTCAAACTGACATCTTCCATTACCCCTGCTCTCCCCTTCTCTTCTCCTGTACCCTATTCATTCATTCATTCATTCATTCATGTTTTTTCTTCGCCTATTCATCTCTGCACTAAGATGACACCTAGGAACCATTTTGACCACCAAAATCTCTTTATCAAAAATTATGCAACAACAACCTCTATGGTGGAAGCGATCAAACATTCTGTCGTTCACAATGATAACTGTGTTTCAACACTACCTCTACAAACTGTTCATTAGGCACTCATCAAGATCATGTATGCGGCCTCCTCTTTTTTGCTTTCACCTTCTCACTGACCCGTCTTTGGTTTTCCACAGGAGTGCTTGAATGGAGAATTTGTCAGGGTAGGACCCAATCCAAAGTTTGTCCCTGTCGCTGGCTATCATTGGTATTAACCCCTCCCTCTCTCTCTCTCTCTCTCTCTCTCTCTCTCTAGCTTCATCACAATTTTCCTTTCTCTTAAAAAGACATTATTGTAAGGATTGCCATCTTGTTTTCATTAGTGCGTCCAAACAAAAACAAACTGTACAGATTTTAAATTGTCATCCATATGGGTTTGCATTTATGCCTCTGCTTTGATGCACATATAAGGGACAATTGTACTCTATTTTCTAAAACACAAAATACATATCCTCATACCTGTTGGCCTGTTGCTTCCAATATCTGTGCATAACGTGTTTAATTGATTTCATATTCTCTGTTTGTTTCCACAGGTTTGATGGAGATGGGTATGTCATATTAGCCTCTCTGTGGTCAGATGCATATCCTTAACGGCATACATATCTGCTTCTCTCTAGCTAATACATTTAATTCCCAGATAATTATTGCATTATCCACTTCTTTAGCAGTTGACTAAGGTCTTACTGTCTGCCCCTAAATTGGAGTTTTTTCTTTCCAATAAGAGTCTACATGATAAAATCTATTGTTCCATGTAGTGTTTCTTAGAATTTAATTTTCGCATGTATATTGTAGTCCATTGTTTAAAGCAAATTTTTTTTCCTCTACTGTTTAAAGATAGTGTCAGACTGACAGATTTGCACACAGAACATTCTGATCTTCAGAGCAGATATGGCAAAATCGTTCTTTGATGCAGATCTTACACGTTATATATCTTCATGGTTTCATGGGCATATTTGACGCTATGTATTGCCATTTTGCAGCACTTTTAGTACTTCTAAATTTTAATGTTTTGGTGACATATTAACAGTACCTCATAGTTTTATAACATATTTGCAAACATGATCAAAATGTGTTCTTTTTTTTATTTTCTGGAAGTGAAAATAGGAGTTTAACAAGGGCACGTGCGTGGAAAAATAAGATTTCAAAATGTGCATAACTTTGTTTCTTACAGAATGATCCATGCGATGCGTATCAAAGATGGGAAAGCTACCTATGTGTCGAGATATGTGAAGACTTCTCGTCTCAAGCAAGAAGAGTATTTTGGTGGAGCAAAGTTTATGAAGGTAACTTCAATTGTTTGATTAGACATTCTCATGTCTTTGCAATTAATCGATTGTTACTGTAGTATTTTCTTGACTACAGCTCCAAAATGTATTCTGTTTAGCTTGTTGGCGAGTGTGACTTTTCTAGTTTGTACATAAGTTTCTCAATTTAACTTAATCTTCAGATTTTTTGTAATCAGGCTATGCTTAGATCCAGGGGTGAAAAGTTTTGGCGTCACATTGGATATACGGACACACATTTGAAGTATTAAACGTAGACTAATAACAAAACAAATTACAGATTCCGCCTGTAAACTGCAAGACGAATTTATTATGCCTAATTAATCCGTCATTAGCAAATGTTTACTCTAGCACTACATTGTCAAATCATGGAGCAATTAGGCTTAAAAGATTCGTCTCGCAATTTACACGCAATCTGTGTAATTAGTTTTTTATTTTGTCTATATTTAATACTCCATGCATGTGTCCAAACATTCGATGTGACAGGGTGAAAAGTTTTTGCATGGGAACTAAACAGGGCCTCAGTTTACTGCTGCTTCTTAGCGACATACCTTACCCAGCATGATTTTCTTCAGCATATTTTTGGTTCTCGGTTTTCTCACAGATCTCTCTGTGCTTGCATGTTGGGTTGCAGTGTCGAATTTTTGTTGATTTCATATGCATATCAGCTTTGAACTTGTCGTATAGTCATAGGGACCTCACTTTATTTATGTCCTCTTAGTTTCTTTGCTTCTACACTAACTGCCTGACTATATAGTTGACCTACGGTGACATCAATGTAACTTCATGATCATCCTTAAATGTACCATTAGAAAATTCAAGTCCTGTTGATAACTACTTCTAAATCCTAACTCTCCAGCTCTTTTATGGCCATTGACAATCAGTAATACATGCATGTGCTTTTTTTACCTGATTCTTACATTTTACAGATTGGAGACCTGAAGGGATTTTATGGATTGTTTATGGTCCAAATGCAACAACTCCGGAAAAAACTCAAAGTATTGGATTTTACATATGGACATGGGACAGGTTATTTTTATCTTACGCAGAACCTATTCAAATATCATGTTTAAATGCAGGACAATTTTCTGCACTGCATGTTGTCATTTTTTTTCACGACCATTTGGTGTAACACCATTTTATTGATTTGGTGACTTTGTTTTTTCAGCTAATACTGCACTTATCTATCACCATGGTAAACTTATGGCCCTGTCAGAGGCAGATAAGCCCTGTAAGTTCTCATCCCATAATGGTAATGGCTAGTTGGGAAAGTTGTGACAAAACATGGATATAGCTAGACCCAGTGTGGTATTTTCACATCTAGCTTAAAACGTTAATACTACATTTTTCTATAGCCACTACACATGCCATTGGAAATTCAACAGCACGATCCTTTATTTTTGACAAACGCGACCAGGTTGCCAGCTTACTTTTGTGTAAATGGAAAATGGCAAAATCCCCCCCCCCCCCAAAGCTAGGAGAAAATCTACCTGTTTCATCTCCAATATCATAAGAATAGCAAAGGAATCAATCACTTGAGATTTTTACAACAGTACAAAGCATTTCCAAATGATTATTGGCTTATGAATATTGCATTGCACTATGCATGATTATCGTGTCAGACTATCACAATATGTTATATGTGGTCGATTTCATATACCATCATAGGAAATTTATTTTGTTTCTCATGAACAGTTCTGCATGCCAGCTGATTTTTATTTTAGATTTAGATCTATGTAAATTGTAAAATAAATATTTTTGCAACTGTGAAACTCTGGTTTCTGCGTTCGTTTTCAGATGTTGTTAAGGTCCTTGAAGATGGAGACTTGCAAACTCTTGGATTGTTGGATTACGACAAACGGTTGAAACACTCTTTCACTGCTCATCCAAAGGTCGATCCATTTACAGGTACACAACAGTAACTCATGTTATTTCTTGCTTTCCCTATTGTTTATCGTAATTGTGTTAAAAGGTTTTATTTACCGGTCTTTCAGACGAAATGTTCGCTTTTGGATATTCGCATGAACCTCCTTACTGTACATACCGGGTCATTACCAAGGATGGAGCCATGCTTGATCCTGTGCCAATAACAATTCCAGAATCTGTAATGATGCACGACTTTGCCATTACAGAGAATTATTCTATTTTCATGGACCTTCCTCTGTTGTTCCGACCAAAGGTAAGTGGTGTTTTTGCTTGTCTAGCAATTTGTGGCCAAGGTCATTGACAGACTTTTTTTTTCTGCCCCTTATTTTACTACGTCAATAAACAATCATAGTACGGTTTGCAGTGCTTTATTCTAACCGAAGAACATTGACCAAAACATAGGATACTGTTTCAGCATGTACAGATTGTTACTTGTTAATACACATACCTTTATAGTGGTTTGCTGGTTTTAGAATCCTAAGGGAACATCCGTTGTTTTTTCTTAAGATTTCCATGATGAATACTCCATATGTATGCATTCCGTTCAAGAATACCTAGTCAATATATGCTGCAGAGGGTAGCACTTGTGTTCATTGAAGCATTTGATAAATGATATCAAAACCTCTTCATAATTTGACTCTTGCCCTGTCCCATCATTTTATAAGGAAATGGTGAAGAATGGTGAGTTTATCTACAAGTTTGATCCTACAAAGAAAGCTCGTTTTGGTATACTCCAACGTTATGAAAAGGATGACACAAACATCAGATGGTTTGAACTTCCCAACTGCTTCATATTCCACAATGGTATGCCATTGGTAACCTTCTTGAACTTCACATGTACAACATTTTGTACATTGGACATGATGATGAATAACTGTAACGACAAATTTGTCTTGGCCTTCCAAAGGGTGCTTTGCTAGGAATGTGAGAACATAAAACCAAAAACATAGAGTTAAAAAAAGGGAACTAGAAGATATCAGTATTTCATCTCATGCTGTTCTACGTTATCTGCTCATTAGAATTCTCTCTTGTTACAGCTAATGCTTGGGAAGAGGGTGACGAAGTTATCCTAATTACCTGCCGCTTGGAGAATCCTGACTTGGACAAGGTGAACGGTTACCAAAGCGACAATCTCGAGAACTTTGGGAATGAGCTGTATGTACCTACAATTCAGTCGCCATTTAAATTCCAAGAAATGAAATGCTTGACCCAGTGTTATATATATACTTAGGTATGAGATGAGATTCAACATGAAAACCGGTGCTGCTTCACAAAAGCAACTATCTGTTTCTGCTGTAGATTTTCCTCGAATTAATGAGAGCTACACTGGCAGGTAACTTTTAGTGGAAGTCTCAACTTCAATAAGTAATGATTCTTCTCTAGGAAATCATGGGCAACCTGTTCATATCAGCTGCATTGTTCATTTCTGTTTTGTCGATGATTTGATGATGGCCATATATATATCAAGCACTATATACGAAAGTCAGCATCATAGAGAACTTAGACTTGGCTGCTTCCTGAATCACTTGACTCACATGCTTCTAACGTGCAAATTTGGTGAAAACAGAAAGCAGCGGTATGTGTATTGCGCTATTCTAAACAGCATAGCGAAGGTAGCAGGCATTATAAAATTTGATCTACATGCTGAACCGGAGATCAGTGGCAAGAAACAACTTGAAGTGGGGGGAAATGTGAGAGGAATATTTGACTTGGGACCTGGTAGATTCGGGTCCGAGGCAATTTTTGTGCCTAGGGAACCCGGTGTATCTGGAGAAGAAGATGATGGTTATTTGATATTCTTTGTCCACGACGAGAATACAGGGTACTCATTATCTTTTCCTTCCCTACCAATTAACTGCTCCATGCGTGTATGTTGTATGTTAGTTGCTGTAGTCTGATACAAAACATGCATGCCCATCTGTTGCTCTCCAATTTTTATAGTTTACACTATCAAATTTGTTTTGTGTCGTTGGTGTAGGAAATCTGAAGTCAATGTGATTGATGCAAAGACAATGTCTGCTGATCCGGTGGCAGTTGTTGAGCTACCAAGCCGAGTTCCCTACGGATTCCATGCTTTCTTTATAAACGAGGTACGAAAACCATTCGAATTGTATGTACCTATGTAGATATATATAGAGAAGACTTTAAATTGTTTTGAGCTCATACACTTTCCGTTTTCTCTGGTCTTCAATTTGGGCGATTCTATGTGAATATGAATATGATGTGATATGGTCAATTTGCCCTTTGACAGGAACAACTGGCAAAACAATCAGCGTGACAAGTGACAGCGGACTGCATACATCCTACAGTAACTTGTTATATTTTAGTCGGAGGGAAATGATATATACATATGAATGTACATGTGTATCCTCTTACTCGGGGAAATAATTGGCTTAAGGTACATATATGTTTAACTCGAATTGAACAATTACTCCTATATTAATTACTTATTAAGGGAGGGTTATTATATATCTCTGTGTGTGTGCGTCATCGGGAGTAGTAGTGTATATGCACGCATGAGGAGCAATTAACGAATATATTCCCTTCATCCTAAAATATTTGACGCCGTTGACTTTTTTAAACATGTTTGACAACTTATTCAAAAAGTTTAAGTAATTATTAATTATTTTCTTACAATTTGATTAATTGTTAAATATACTTTAATGTATACATATAATGTATACATATAGTTTTACATATTTCACAAAAGTTTTTGAATAAAACGAACAGTCAAACATGTTTAAAAAAGTTCACGGCGTCAAACATCTAGAAAGGAGGGTGTATCATGTATCATCTGGAGTTCTAGTGTATATGCATGCATGATTTGTTCCAGACAAGTGAAGGTGAGCTTGGAAGTCGTCGGTTGCCAGCACCGATGCAGAGATGATAGTTGGAGATTACTCCAGTTAATAATGGGCTGTGACCATGAAGAATTGATGGAGAGGTGCTTTGCGTGCAATTGTATTAATGAATTAATTTGTCCGACAACTTCTCTATGACGATCGACCCACCGACCGACGTGGCCAACAATCCAAATTAGTGACACTAATTAACCACACCACCAATCAATATACCACTCAGTCCATTTGCAGGTATAAAGGATTTTATGTTGTTTGGCATGCTCTCGAAATACGCGCACATGCATCCCTATAAACATACACATATTTTATCTCTATAAGTACCTCTGAAAAATTAAGTCAGCATATCTTAAAATTAACAAAGTTACCATGGACGCCACGCTGTCATAGGTACATTGTCTAACACTGAAAGAATAATTATGCATAAATACGGACACCCATGTTAAGTATAGAACTTAAATCCAAATAGGCTGATTTTACCACGAGAAACCACCCTAACAACTTTCTTTGATTGAGAAATATCACGCCTAACTATGGAAAATAATTATAGTTGTAAGATGGATCAAATCAAAAAATAAATTGTGCACCCAAATTTTTTTTATATTTGTAAACAGAAAAGTACAAGAAGTCACAAACAGTTAGGGAAAAAAACTTACTCCAGGATACCAGCTTGCATAAAATTTAAATAATCAAACAGCAACCTGACAAAGATTACTGTAGCTAAAATATATCTGGTGGATGGGTCTAATTCCATCCTAAATTATAACATTTTGAGACGGATGGAGTAATGTATTTTAATTGCAGCTGCTTTCCGGTAAACAATTTAAGACCATTTTCCAATTGAGATTTATAGTATTAGAGAAGCCTTAAATTAGTGCAAGCTGAACAAATTAATATAATGCTAGTACATGATTATACATTTCTTTTTCATGCATGCACCTGACCTACCTTCATCTAGGCAGCTACATTAACTTTTTCTTTACTACAATTAATTAATTAAGCGTTGTCTGCCTGATCAGACCGTCCTGGATCCAAATCTCTTTCGATTGGTCAAACACCGTTGGCCGGCTTTGTGCCTGTTGTTACTTCCAATTTAATATTTTCCAGAAAACTCATATACCTATTTAAATTTGCATGGTGCACGAGAGTGACAAGAAACAAAATATATATAAATATTAAAAAGCCTAGTGACAAGTTTATTCATTATCATGAATGATACATGCGCTGATCAACTCACCAACTAGTTGTTCATTAAATCTGTGGTGCATCTTGAGCCAGCAACATGCAACCCCAAATCATTACTACTGTAGGGATCTTCACATAATTGATATCTTCTCTTCTGTTTAAATGAACAGGAATGAACTAAATATGGATATATTTGCCATGCAAATTGCTTGATATTGTATATGAGACGCATTTAAAACCCACAAAGTCAATATTGAACTTCCAAATATTTACACAACGGAGTGAGCGTAATTAGGTTCATTGTGATAAAAATAGTCCACCCGAATTCAAGTTCTAAATTTAATATGGGTGCTCGCATTTACAACCAATTATTATTTTAGTGGTAAGCAATATACCCGTTGACAGCGATATATCTATGATAACTCGATGTAACCGGCAACAGCGAGACGCCTATGATAACTTCGTGAATCTCAGCATATACCGAGCCAGTCTTCCGGAGATGCTCACAGGGGTAGGGTGTGCGTGTGTACGTTTATAGGGGGTGAGTGTGCGTGTGTTGTGAGTGCCCACGTTTGTACTATGTCTCTTAAAAAAAGATTTTACACAAAATGCACTTAACTAGATTGGGTTGTAAATAGCTAATCAGAACGACTACATCCTCGTCCTCTAAGCAAATTTTTTTAAACCACTAAATAATGTGTTTTGTGTAAAATTTTATTTTAAAAAGAAACAAACAAACCAACATTTCAAGTTTATTGTAATTAATATCATACTCTAGCTAATAACTTGTCCCATTTCACGTGCCACCAAAAGTTTCATGTTCCGAACTCAGGCTTAATAGTTTAGACAGTTATATTTATAAAAAAAACTACGTACAATTAATTTGGCTCTTTAAAATTAAACTGCACCCTGGAAAAAGAGAGAGTGAAATGATAGAGCAGCAGTTTTTATTGACAAAAGTCAATTTCTGTGTATTGTAACTCTTTCACATGAGGTAGCAAGCAGGGGCGAGCAGGAGCAGGAGCAGGAGCAGCCAATGGTAGCGCTTTGACTCTGCGTGTGGCGCCGCTAGGCATTAAAGGCAATCTTGACTTGTCTTGCCTGCCGCGGCAGCAACATCCATCCATCCCATATTCCCATCCCAAGAGGAGAGTCAACTCCTCTCCTCTCCTCCGCCATGGATGCTACTGCTAGCTAAGCTACGGCGATCTTCTCCTTCCATTCCATGGCAGCTCTTCTCCTCCTTGTGGTAGCGGTAGCGATAGCGATAGTCCCTTGGGGCGGGGGCGCGGTGGCGGTGGCGGTGGCGCGCGAGGTCCCCGTGGAGTACCTGTACCCGCCATTCAACCTCACCTACTTCCACTTCCTCGACACCAACGGCGTCTTCCTCCTCTCCCGCAACGCCACCTTCTCCGCCGCCGTCTACAACGCCGGCGTCGACCCTTCCTCCGACGACAACCAGTCCCGCTTCTTCTTCTCCGTCCTCCACGCCGCCTCCCGCACCCCCGTCTGGACAGCCACCGCCGGCACCACCATCCTCCAGTCCATCGTCCTCTCCCTCACCGCCCAGGGCCTCGCCCTCTCCGACCCCGACCCCGCCGCCGACTACGCCTGGTCCACGCCCCGCCTCCGCGCCCCCGTCGCCGCTCTCCGCCTCCTCGACACCGGCGAGCTCGCCCTCCTCGACGCCGCCAACGCCACGCTCTGGTCCTCCTTCGACCACCCCACCGACACCCTCCTCCCCGCCCAGCCCCTGCTCGCCGGCGTGTTGCTCACGTCGCCCGTCTCCGACCAGGACCTCAACCCGGGCGCCTACCGACTCATGCTCACCGACACCGACGCGCTGCTGCAGTGGGCGACTAATAATGGCTCCTCCTTCCTCACCTACTGGGCGCTCTCCACCGACCCCAACTCCGTCCAGGACTCCAACGCCGCCGTCCACTCCATGACGGCCAACTCCTCTGGCCTCTACCTCCTCGCTGCCAACGGCAGGGACACCGTCTTCCGCCTGCGCTTCCCCTCGCCTGACGCTAATGGTGACCCCTGCCTCCTCAAGCTCGACTCTTCCGGCCGCCTGCGCGCGCTCCGGCTGAGCACCACATCGCCACGCGCGACCCTCCCCACCGTCTGGGCGGCACCGACCGGCGGCTGCGACCTCCCGCTGCCGTGTCGGTCGCTCGGCCTCTGCACGCCCGGCACCAACGGCTCCTCCTGCTCCTGCCCGGACGCTTTCAGCACCTACTCCACCGGCGGCTGCGCGCCGGCGGATGGCTCAGCGCTTCCACTTCTAGCTGACACCTGTGCGCCGCCGCCTAATTTCAACTACATGACCCTCGGCGAGGGGATCGGCTACTTCGCCAACAAGTTCGCGTCGCCGGACACCTCCGGCGAGGAGCTCCCGGCGTGCCGCAACCTCTGCTCGGCCAACTGCTCCTGCCTCGGCTTCTTCTACAGGAACTCCTCCAAGTCTTGCTTCCTGCTGAACTACCGGATCGGCTCCCTCTTCCGCGGCGACAGCGACGCCGCCGTCGGCTTCATCAAGACGTTGCCGCCGGCGTCGCGTCGCCAGGGCGGCGGCAAGGGCTCGTCGCTCAGCTTTATAACCATAGTGTTCGGCATCGCGCTGCCAACCGTGGCGGCCGTGCTCATCGGCTTCGTCGTGTACGTGATGTGGGTGAAGAGCCGGCAGGCCAGCAACAAGAAGAAGAAGAAGAAGCAGGGCGGCAGCCGCAGCTGGTTCAAGCTGCCGATGCTGTCGTCGCAGCAGGCGTCGTATGCGAGTGAGGAGCAGCAGGGCGAAGAAGACGACGGCGACGGCGACGAGGTTCTCATCCCCGGGTTGCCGGCGAGGTTCACGTACGCGGAGCTGGAGGAGGCGACGGAGGGGTTCAAGTCGCAGATCGGGTCGGGAGGGTTCGGGTGCGTGTACAGGGGCGAGCTCACAGACCCAGAGCGGAGCGCGGTGGTGGCGGTGAAGCGGATGAACAACCTTGGGTCGCAGGGGCGACGCGAGTTCCTGACGGAGATGGCGGTGATCGGGAACGCGCACCACGTGAACCTCGTCAAGCTGCGCGGGTTCTGCGCCGAGGGCGCGCGGCAGCTGCTGGTGTACGAGTACATGAACCGCGGGTCGCTGGACCAGTGCCTGTTCCGCGCCGCCGCCGCCCCGCTGGAGTGGCCGGAGCGGATGGGCGTGTGCGTGGGCGCGGCGCGCGGGCTGGCGTACCTGCACGCCGGCTGCACCCGCAAGATCCTCCACTGCGACGTCAAGCCGGAGAACATCCTGCTGAACGACCGCGGCGGAGTCAAGATCGCCGACTTCGGGCTGGCGAAGCTGATGAGCCCGGAGCAGTCGGGGCTCTTCACCACCATGCGCGGCACCCGCGGGTACCTGGCGCCGGAGTGGCTCACCAACGCGCCCATCACCGACAAGGCCGACGTGTACAGCTTCGGCATGGTGCTGCTGGAGATCGTGCGCGGCAGGAAGAACTGCAGGTCGGGCAAGGGCAGCGGCGGCGAGGCTTCGTCGGACTCGGACGGCTACTTCCCGGCGATGGCGCTAGAGCTGCACGAGCAAGGGCAGTACGAGGCGGTGGTGGACCAGCGGCTGGAAGGGAGGGCGGACGTGGCGCAGGTGGAGCGGGTGGTGCGCGTGGCGCTCTGCTGCCTTCACGAGGACGCGGCGCTGCGGCCGGCCATGACGACGGTGTCCGCCATGCTCGACGGCAGCATGGAGGCCGGAGTTCCCAGGACGGAGCTGCTCGACTACCTGCGCTTGTACGGCCGCGGCCTGGTCGACGTCCGCTCCGGCCTCCATGCTGCGGGGAAAGGCGGCTCCGACTTCACCAGCGGCGGCGCCGGCAGCAGCAGCTGGTCGCCCACGTCGTGCGTGTCGGCGCAGCAGCTGTCGGGCCCCAGATGACATGACACACACATTTACTACTGTTTTTTCTTTTTCTTGTGTGAATACTACTGTAGATTATACAGAATATTTTCCATGTTGAGCTGCTATTGTTGCAGGCAAATCGCTGCATATGATTGATCGCTAGCTAACAGCCAAGCCAACTGACTTCATTTTGTCCTAGCAAGTAGCAAGCATTGCACTATTTGTTAGCATTTGCATCTTGCAAGTTGCAAAATACTAGTACTACACAGCCCGGATGACAGTCCATATATTCCGTTAACAAGGATTAATTATTGGTATTTTGCTAGTAACTACTCGAATCAGTACTGTACTGACGTAAGCTCAACCACCCCAAAAGATGCGTGCCACGTATTCAAAGATTACTGCACGGTGAAAACTATGATTCACTGTTTATTTATTTATTTATTTATGATGACACATGAGGTAAGCAACCGGCTTGTTAATATGGTCTTTGCTAGTAGAAGGTGAATTTTTATCACACTTGAAAAACCCTTATCGGGATTGCTACGTATCAAGATCCCGTCGAGACGGGACAGGATTCCTTTCGTCCCCCTTGCCTATCCAAAAAGGAGCGAGAGCTAAAAGTGCCTAAGCCATGAGGAGGAGGTGGCTATTGGCAAAGACCTCCGGCGAGGACCGAGGAAGAGGACCCGCTCCGCGAGAGGACGCGGCCACCAGCAAAGAGCCCCAACACAGTTAGCTCCCACGACGTTAAGAACCTCGTCTACGTCTCGTCATGGTCGAACCAACAGCAGGGGAATCATCGACGAAGAGAGGATAGACGACAGTGGCTAAAGCCAGGGGAGGGAGGGGAGTGGCAGCGGTGGCCGAAGCCAAGGGAGGGGCAGCGGCGATGGTAGCCGGAACCGAGAAAGGGAGCAGCGCTAGTGGCCGCCTGATACCTCGTAACCTCATAGGTATCACCTGATACGTGGTAAAAATCGTATGATCCCTAACAGATATCACCTGATAGCTTTGCAAGTATCGCCTGATACCGGTTAGGTATTAAGACATGATACCTAACCAGTATCATCCCGTCCCAACGGGATTCCTTTGTATAGAAGCCTCCAACTTCTTTCAAAGCCAGCTAAGCCGGTGCGCGGCGTTGTTGGCAGAGCAGCCAGTCGGAGGCGAAGGTAGTTTTCGGTGAAGCAGCAGCGAGGCACGAAGCTCGGTTGCCAAAGCTTATTCACCCAATCAATCCAGATTATATATTTGTTCAGGATACACTACGATTTCACCAGCTACCTGACTAGGATAATAATTCGCAAGCAAACATGCCGCTCGTACACATTGATCATCACAAGAAATCACCAATTCAATACATTCATCCATTCAAGCATAATAACAATAATATGCAATAGTTTCCTCAAACAAAATTTGCCAGTAATCACCCTCTTCATAGGTTCTCAACGCAATTACAAGTTTAATGCCATATTTTGAGACGTGAATGTTTGCCCACATAACCGATGTTAGTGCTGAAATATATATTATAAAATGAACAAGGGGAAATTCGTGGCCTTAACTCTTCAAGTGATGAGGGCACAGTCAAACAGATTCGTGGATAGCACATCAGTGAGAAATGGAAAGTAGAATAATATTCATCCAGATAAACTACTCAGGTTTATCACTGGCATTGTCTAATACGGATACCTTAGGCTTATGCAAAATACTCCTCTGAAGGGAAGTAATAAAAGATGTGACAAGTCAAAATATTATGATATGTGAATTTTTACATTCTCAATGGGTGTTTTTTGCATGCAGAGAATTGCAGAAATCAAACATGATATAGTATTCCGAAATTTGATTTATTTGTTTGGAAAGTCAAAGAACGAGCAAAAAAAAAATTCTTCTTGATGTAAGTTGTAATGTTCCTGATAGAAGCTATAATAGCAAGATTTACAAAGTAACAAATTACTCAGAAAATTAGGGGCTGTGTAAGGAATTTCACTCAAGCAATCCTTTGTCAGGTTGCATACTTAACAACATAGAAGTACTATTTCATAGAATGGAAAACAATTAGATTTGACAGCAGAATATACCAATATAGACAAAATGGTGAAACCCAATCATTCCCATAAACTTTTACCCAGTTATTATTAGCTAACTTAACTTGAAGTTAATCTAAAGTTATATAGCAGTTGTTAACTATCACCAGACCAGCAGTTTTTAATTATTCAAAAATATTCCGAGTCAAGAAACAGCTAAACACTGCACATGGTATAAAGTGTAAGTGCTTAATCCTAGAATTAACCCCAATGTGCAGCTGGGACCTGGGATGGAAACGGCCAGATTAGCGATGGAACCATAATTGTTTTTATCATTCCACTGTTTACAAGTCACAAGTGGGACCCATAACGCAATTAAATACTCCCTCCATCCCAAAATATAAGGCACAACCATCACAAATGCAAAGACCAAAAACGAATTTAATCACCTCCTCGGTTGGATCACTTCGATGCATGCAAGTAGTGTGATTGGGGGTTTCAGGTTTGATGCATGCAACCATCACAAATGCATGCACGCCTTATATTATGAGACATGGAGAAAAAGTGATTGCGCCTTATATTTTGGGATGGAGGAATTATCACCTTTTCATCCTGCTCCTGTATGCACCCATCGGACCTAAAAGTAGGCCAATAATTTTGATTGGCTTTGGACCCAGGAACTAGGTGGATCCGTGGATTACTAGTAACAGCTCTTATTTGTAAGGCCTACCCTCCTAGTCAAGTATTCTTGCACAACAAGAGAAAGAAATCAAGCAAATTTCAAATTTTTAATCTCAGAATAAACAAATTTATCAAACCACCCACCCAAGTTTCCACTGAGTTAACGACGTGTATCACAATGTACCACATACACATGGAAAGGTCCCAAAAATGTACACATGAACTGCTACATCCATGTTTATAGTGTATTTTCAGCTTGCACATAGAACAAGATGGCATTGAAACAATTATACTACCCTCTAATTACTATAGTTAAGGCTATATTTAATGGATGCATATATATGAAAAATAAAGTAAAGTTGGATATCTATTAGGGATATAATTCAAAATATCTGCACTGTTAAAAGGCTGGTGTATCTACAGAGTTGAAGAATTTACCGTCATAGGGGGGCTAGTGTAAGCAGCGCAACCAGCTATTCTCCATCCCAGGGCCTCAGTAACATAAAAGCAAAATAAAATTTTCAATTGATGTTCCACATATAAGTGCAAATACATAAAAAAAAGGCTTCCTAGAACCACACTTCAGTGAAGCTAACAAATGTAAGAGAAGGTAAGCATAATGTATCGATTCATACAAAATATCAAAAGACAAACAGGCAGTGACCTATGAAATTTCAAAAGAAAAAACATCCATCCAATAAAAGAAGATCGGAACATATATGTAGTACTATGGAAGAGGTCATATGCACATTCATATTAAAAAATCAATTCAGTGTCACATGCTGACTCATCTTGACAACTTAAATCAAAAAATCATGTCGTCAAAAGAGAATGTATCACTCATGGGTGCAAACTACTTAGTTACCCAGATATCAATCAGGGTACCTTCTTATGTTGGCCCTTTAGCATACAAAATGTGCACTTTCACAGCAGAGGCCCTGGCAGAATTCCTGAATGAAACAAATAATCAGATCCTTAAAATCCAGAAACAAAAGATGTAAGAATAAACTAACAGAAAAGAAGGTCCCTGTTAATATTAAATAAAAGAGCTTGACAAGTAGCGTGGCCATCCAACGCATATCCAGATGAGTAAATGCCTGATGCTGAGCATACAAAGCAGGCAACATAAACATGACAGTATTTGAAAGAAGAACAAAAGAAAATTGTGCCCAATTCGTAAGAAAATCAAGCACGTGAAGATTTATGAATATACGCACTCAATTATTAGTAATACATAGAATAGACAACCCTCAATGTGTTCAGGCAGTAAGGCACTAGGGGTGGGGGTGCCCAGCTGACCTGGGTTTGATCCCTAGAGTAGGTTAACCCTGGTGGAAAAACCACCTCCAGTACAAAAACATTTATAGATATAACCTAGATTTTCGGACAGAATTCAGCACACTGTTGAGCAAAATGAAGAGAAATATCATGTGTATATCTTGCAAATCCATAGGAAAGAATGTATACAGGTAATGAAATGCCAGCTGGCCAGTTGTCTTACAAGCAACAGAACATATCCAAATGATAACTGCATGCACCAAGGTCTGTAAGACAGCCATCTCTTCCATATTTCCGAGCTTCGCCCACATACTCTGATCTCATAGCTCCGAGGACACAAGACAGAAATGCCAATGATTAGACAAGAGCGACCCAAAATGTAGTTTACAAGGTATGCTAAGTTAGCAATGCCAAGAGTAATCAACATCTTTTCACTTGCCAGTGATAAATGGATGGCTAAGTGCTTGTGATATGGTTATCCTCTTTTCTGGATCTAAGACAAATATTTTTTCAAGAAGATCTTTAAAGTTGGATAGCATTTTTGGATCCTCGCCAGGGAAGTTTGAAATCAAGGAACCAATATCCTTTGGCTTAATGTTCAAAATCATCCTTGTCACAGCCTGCAAGAAAAAGAAGAATAAGTTAAGATAATCCATAACAATGCACTCAAACAGAGTATTTGAGAACATGGTTGCATAGACACCTTTTTAGTCACAGGATCCTCCTCAGTGGCATGAAAGTTGAGATCTTGGTCAAAATGTTGCATCGTAAAGGCACCCTGCAAAATTGGGAACAATTCCTTAGAAAGTATTTGTATATTCACTTAGCAACTGTTGCAGATGTAAATATCAAAAGTAGATTGTTTCCTTGAAGGTAAGAAGAGATTTGAAAATGATGAAGAACCTTTCGAAGCATTTTCTTGGGGAAGGGGCCCTTCAGTTCCATATGAAGCCGAAGCATGTCATTATTTGATGGACCTGGAAATAGGACTTTTCCGGTGTAAAGTTCATATAGACAGCAGCCAACTGACCACATGTCTAATGGGTGGTCGTAGGGTAACCCAAGAACTGCAAGAAAAATTGTGCATCAGACCACATGTAGTATGGAGACAGAATAACAGTAGGAAGAATATTGAATACACAACAAAATGAAGTGCGAGAAAAGGAACTCACTTATCTCAGGTGCACGATAGAAACGGCTCACAAGATAAGGTGTAACCTCGTTCATTCCAGCAAGCATTGCATTGCCAAAATCACAGAGCTTCAGCACATTCTTAGCCTCATTCACCTAAAGAATATCAAGACAAAAAATTAAAAAGGATGTTTACTGTAGATACAATGACTGTAGTATATAACAAGCATAAATAAAAATATTCAAGCATGTTCAATATCCACAGGAATCAAAATTGCCATGTTCCAGATAGCGGTTTTTTTTATGTAGATAGTGACAAAACTTCTACAAAACCGAATGGCCAAAAAACAAGAGCAAATGCTAGTGTGAGAAAAGAAGTATGGCAAGCCAGATATCATACCAGCATATTATCTGGCTTTATATCACAGTGCAGCACTTTGCAGTTTTTCAGATGCTTCAGGGCGATGAAAAGCTGCTTTGAATATGCCCTCACAGCAGTTAGTTTAAGTCCGATATTGCGACCAAATTTCTTTAGTACCTCACGAAGATTCATATTTAGAGATTCAAAAACTAAGCAAAGATGGTTCCTATACATGAAACTAGAAATAAACCGCACGCAGTGGCGCCTGTCTTCACGATCCGCACTTGCCAGTTTTTCTAATATTGAAACCTCTTGCTTACCAGCCTTGTACCTGTATAATCAAATATCAAATAAAAGGGTCATGTACATGTTCCATGCTACAAGTAAACCAAAAATACTTCTAGGAAGCTTAACTCACATTGTCTCATTGTTGCGAATAATCTTAATAGCAACCTCTTCGGGATCATCCTTCCCAGCTTTAAGATCTTTTGCTCGGACAACTGTTGAAAACACTCCCTTTCCATGTGCTGCTGTAATCTCATAGCGCCCATCCAGCAATTCCCCAAAACGGTAAGCTGCAAAGTTTTGCATAAGTTAGGAATGGAAACAAATGGACACAGCAAAGAATAGTTTGTTGACCACAGTTAACAAAAGAAAACTAAAAGGGAGAAGGTTAGCATATGGTGGAACTTACTATAGTACCCCTCGGCATCATCCCAGTTGTCATGAAGAGCATTTTTCTCGATGCGCAAACCATCATCCTTGCCCTGCACGGCATAATATTCAAACACTGAGTAAACAGGTCATGTATATCTCTAATATTGGAATATTCTACTAACATAGAAAGGATCAGTTCTAGTATTTTCTATGACCACCCATAGAAATATACACATATCAATCCTGTCCATTTGATCAATAGCCTCAAATATAGTGTAGCAAATTCATAGTGCAAGATGGATCACTTCATAGTGAATGCTCTTTGTGCCTGCACCCCTCTTTGGTCCAGCTGCTTGATCACTCCCATGGATTTCATTTCTTTCCTTCCCTGATTTTAATAAATCTATTAACCAGCCATTCACTCGATCAGTTCTTAGTCTAAACATGTCCATAATTTATATTGAGGGATGGATCTCCTCATAATTAAATCTGGAAGGCTTCTTTCTTCATGTACTGGGATTGTATATAGTGAGACAATCTGTCAATCTTGGAAATTTATATGGTTTTTATGTTTCAACATTAGATGGTCACAAATTGACTTTATTGTCTCTGCTATCCAAGTATGGTAAGATTTTGACCAAGGTTTGGAAGAATCATGTATGTGGAAGTGCTTTGGTATCTTCTTTAGTGTGGTGACTGATTTGTTATTCCTATTTTCTCTACAGCATGATGATGCTATTGGCACAGGATGCTAGACTATTTTTCTAGACACATTACTAGTCCTAAGAAGGGGGTAGTTTGCCATCTTCAGTAATGCACTTAGAACATTCCATCTCCACCATTCATCAGTCCTAATCTGTTGCAGCTTAGATACACTTACAGATTACATAAGGAAAAAAGAAGCCTACCAATTTCCGGATGCCAGCAGGTGATTCTCCAAAAATGTCATCACAAAACATATCCGCCGATCTCTCACTCTGAAAATAGAAAGGGGAACATAAAATTTCTGGATGGCCTGGCCAGATTTAAATAACTTAAAGTTGAACAACAGGGTAAGAGAACAGAATTACCTTTGGAGTGCCCTCTCCAAGACCTGAAACACCAGTTGTTCTCTGATTACCCAAAGTTCCTGCACCATCATTGTGAGCAGGAGACTTTCCCACAGTGAAGTCTGTTTCACCAACAATTGCATCTGAAGAATCATGCTTATTTTCAGCTTCCTCGCTAGCCACAAATCTGCTATCGTTATCACCTTTCAGATCTGCATTATCACCTCTGTTCATTTCCACTTCTTCTGTACAGGCACAGGTAAGATAGTCAGTATGGAATAAATTCATTTAGGAATAGAATATTACACATAATAATTTTATATTCTGTCAATTTTGGATATTCAAGTTACCTTCATCATTACTTCTAGGTAAAGATTCCAGCTGCTGCTTCTGCAATTGTTGCTGCCTGTATTTTGCCATAATAGCTTCTTTCCTCCTCCTTGCTTCCTCCTTAATTTTTTCAGGGTCCTCTTCTTCCTGCATTGCTAACTGCTGTTCAATTTTCTCTTGGTACTCCTCTTCATCCTCCTCCCTAACATCATAAAAACAGCAATATGAACTATGAACTTATGAAGTGTCAAAAGGAAAGATAGTAAATCATGTGAAAGAAGCTTTACCTGAAAGTATTCTCCTTCAGCTCTTCAGATCTCTGGCCTCTACGTTCAGCATCTCTACCTCTCTCCCTGGATCTTGAGCGGTGTTTATGACTATCAGAAGTACTGTATTTTGAGCGTGTAGAATCCTTGTGCCTGTCATCCCTGTCCTTTGCTTCTCCATTTCTCCGCTTTCTACTTTCCAAATCCTTATGTCGTCCCCTGTCTCTATCATCTCTTGTTTTGTCCCTTTCATGTCCACTGTCAACCTTGTCAGATTCTTTATAGCGATCCTTACTTCTATCCCTTCTCTCATTATCTTTATGCCTTGAACTACTACTCCGCCTTTCACTCTCCCTGCTTTCATCACGAATGTGATGTGCACTCTCCCTACGATCAGATCTACTGCGACTGCTGCTCCTTTCTCTATCCCTGTGAGTTAGTTCATGCAAATCCACTTTGTCTCTATCAACTGGGTTGCTTCTATGCCTTCTTTCATGCTTATATCTTTCCCGCTCATCATACGCCTCATCACGAACAGCATAGCTGCTGCTCCTTTCTGTCTCATTATCTCGACTCCTGGTTGCATGCCTACCATGCTTACTATTTCTGCCGTTGCTGTCACGGTCAGAATCTTCCCTTGTACTTGCCCGCGAACCATTAGCTTCAGCACCAGTATCTCTAGACCTTGAGTGATGCCTGGCATGATCTTGACTGCTATGGTGCCTTGAAGGGGATCTTCTAGACTGCTCTTTGGAATGTGAATCTTTAGGATACGATTTGCGGTGCTCATCTTTGTGCTTCCTTTCTTTCTCCCTTGTCAATAGTGGTGATTTTGGCACCCTTTGACTTTGTCTATCCCCTTTGGTATCATCTGCATCGCCTCCACTCTCAGGCTCATGGGCGGTGTGATTTGACTTGGTTTCGTCCCTTGAGGATGAATGAGTAGGCAAGCGAGAAGCATGCAGCACGGTTGCATCAGCATCTGAGTTCATATGGGCATGATTACCAGAAGAAAGTTGCTGCAATTAGAGAGCACCAAGTAATATGAGCACAGTTCCAAGATACGGTGGGCAGCATGAATAAGAGCGGAAAAGGAAAATTGCATATTAAAGAAGTTTTGCAGCAAAACAAAAGTGTTGCGCCTGGACAAGTGAAAGGGAGCATGGCAATTGAGTTGCGTGTGCTGATGCCACGCCTTGACTAAAATTGCACGTCTAATAAGCATACATATCCATACACGTCTAAAAGAAAGAGGGAGGGAAGGATTCGGAGGGGGGGGGGGGACGGACCGGAGCAGCATCTGGAACGGCGTCGACATCCATGGCGTCGTCCAGAATCTCGCCCTCCTCGACGTCTTCGGCGGCCGGCGGCCTGTCCGCGTCGGCGAGCGGAGACTCGTCGTCGTCATCCACGTCGCGGCGGCGGCGGTGGTGCCTGCGGCGACGCTTAGGAGAGGCGGCGGGGTCGGCGGGGTCGGGAGAGCGGTGGTGCTTGGCGCAGGAGGAGGAGGGGGAGGGGGAGGGTTCCTCAGCCATGGGAGTGGAGGAAGCTAGGGTTAGGGTTTGGGGGGGGATCGGATCGGAGGCGAGGTATGCGGCGAGGCAAGTCTTCGACGGAACGGAACGCTCCTTCCTACCCTTATTGTTGAGTTATACTCCATCCATCCACGCTGACAGGATGGCCCCACAAGCAGTTTTCCGGGTCGGTGTTCTGTTCTGAAATCGCAGCCCAACCAGCCCAACTCAACTCTACTCGAATTTCAGACGAATTTTATTTAAACATACCGTGATTGGTTTATTTGATATTTTTAATTAAAAACTTCTGCGTGAAACATTTTTAAAATTGCTATATTTCAAAAACTTCTTCATAATCTAGCAACATACAATGTATAAATACATACTGACTATTTTTAGATAAAAAATATAACGCCATAAATATAGCTACACCCAACCTTTTTTTTTCATAGAAAAACCATTTTACAAGAAAAATACTCACAGAAAATGAGAAGATTGTCTATGGTAAATTGTACTATACTAGAAACGGACTGAGCATCAGGAGATAGTGATACAGAGAGAGTATAACGGCAGCTGCCTAAAACGGGGCGTAGATACCGTTAAAATTGCATTGGGTGTCATTTTCAGAAATCAGCAGTAGAAGTGGTGCTGGTGGGAGTGTCATCTCATCAGTGAGCTGCCTGCCTGATCGAGCTGACTCGACTCTTCTCTCCTCTTCTCTCTCCCGGTGTCTCTCTGCTCTGATACAGAGAGATTATTTGGGTACTGTGTGTGTGTGTGTCAGAGTGAGAGAGAGATAGAGAGAGAGAGGCAGCTGATCGCCACAGCGTGCTCCTCGCCGCCCGCCTGCCATGGCCGACCCATACGGCGACGGCAAGGGCCTCAAGCAGCAGCAGCGCCAGAAGCTCAAGCCCGCGCTCGAGGTGGAGGACTTCATCAACCTCCTCCACGGCTCCGATCCCGTCCGAGTCGAGCTCACCCGCCTCGAGAACGAGCTCCAGTGTAACCCCCATCCCATCCCATCCCATCCTTCTCCTCAAATGCCGCTCCTCCCCGATCTGATCTACCCCCTAGATCTTCGGATCTCCCCTCCCGCTGTTTCGATCGGATCTTTCCTCCCACCTAACTGCATCTTACAATTCGCGACCCCTCTGACTGACTGCAGATAAGGAGAAGGAGCTTGGGGAGGCGCAGGCTGAGATCAAGGCTCTGCGGCTGTCCGAGCGAGCGCGCGAGAAGGCCGTCGAGGATGTCAGTATAAATAAATAAATAAAATCCTTTCCTTTTCTTTTTCTACATCTCTCCTTTATAAATCCGATGCATCTTGTGGAAACTACCAGATCCCAGCAGCTTTCTTCATTTTCATTGTCGTGTACTAATGCCTAGTGACCTGCTAGATTTAACTAGTTGGAAAATGACGGGCCTGTTCACTTTGATGCCAAAAAAAACCTTACCAAATTTTGGCATTGCCAAATTTTAGCAAAGTTACCAAAATTTTGGTAACTTGCCAAAATTTTGGCAGGATTTCTTATATAGTTACCAAAATTTGGTAGCAAACTAAATGTAGTCACTTTTTTGGTAACTTTACTAAAATTTGGTAAGGTTGAAAATGGCATCAAAGTGAACAGGCCTGACATCTTCTCTTTCTGCGGTTCAAAATGAAAAACCTTTCAACATAACAACAACTCATGAAAACTCCATCTATATACTATGCTCTGTATCTGCTACTTGCTCACTATGGCCTCCATAGAGCTCATAGCCCCCAACGCTTCAATGTCTATGCGCATCAAGCTGCTTTCTTTGCGCTTACTGATTGTAACTGTCCGATTAATGACCTCCGAGTCCTGCTATTAACTTGTTTAGCTTGTTATTTTGTTGTTGAACATGGATCCTTACGCTGCAACAGCTGTCAACTTAACACAGGGCAACAGCCAACAGGCACCCTAAGTAATTTAGGATAATTCAATGACCATGCTGCTGTTATCATACTTAACTGCATTGTCAAAGCTTTTGACTTATACTTGTAGTCAAACTTTAAGATTTTTTTTTTTTGAGGGAGACTATCCTGACTTTGCCTTCTGCATCGATGTAAGCTTACGGAAGAATTGACAAAGGTGGATGGGAAGCTGAAGCTTACAGAGTCTCTCCTCGAAAGCAAGGTAATGGAGCAGCCCTATTCTTTTCCTCTTTCACAGCTCATATTGTCTCGAGAACAGTTACTGATAGCACACGATGCTGCAGAACCTTGAGGCAAAGAAGATAAACGATGAAAAGAAAGCAGCACTTGCAGCCCAATTTGCAGCAGAGGCTACACTTCGAAGGGTTCATGCAGCACAGAAGGATGATGACATGCCCCCTATTGAGGCCATTCTTGCGCCATTGGAAGCTGAACTGAAACTAGCTCGTCATGAGGTATTTCATCCAAGTGTATACCTGGATTCTCTTTCTTCTTTTCTTTCCAATCAGTACCAATGTTCTTCATGCATCGGTCTTTGTGTCAAGATGCTTGCTTTACAGATGAAGAATGCTGCAATCCTTCTCAAAGATTATTACCTTTAAGTGATGTAACCTACTTATTTTACAGCTCTTTTCTTGAGAGATATTTACAATGTGACCTGATTCCTAAATGTGTTGCAGATCTCAATTATTCTGAAACTTGCTAAGAGTAGAGGTCTATATGCTTTATGCTGTGCTATTGTTGATTTCAGAATATCACCATTAATTGTTCCCTGCTTATTCCATATTTGATTGAGTGTCAGCTGCTACTGAAACACTTAGGACTAAGGCATTAGTTTTCTTGCATAGATCGCAAAACTACAAGATGACAACAGGGCATTGGACCGCCTTACTAAGTCCAAGGAAGCAGCTCTGCTGGAAGCAGAAAGGACGGTTCAGATAGCATTAGCAAAAGCTTCTTTGGTTGATGATTTGCAAAACAAAAACCAAGAATTGATGAAACAGATCGAGATCTGTCAGGTATAAGACAACAGAAATAGCAGTCATTTGCAAAGCATGTACCACATGTTTAGCTACAGTATATAAGTATTTGGCACTCTGCAGGAAGAGAACAAAATCTTGGATAGAATGCACCGCCAAAAAGTAGCTGAGGTTGAGAAGCTCACTCAGACTGTCAGAGAGCTCGAAGAAGCTGTTCTTGCTGGAGGTGCAGCTGCAAATGCTGTGAGAGACTATCAGCGCAAAGTCCAGGAGATGAATGTAATGCATGATGCCCTGAGCACACGTTCCTGATGTTTATTCTACCTAATAGAATGGTAATTGATGCCAATTTACACTTATGCTGATGTCAGGAAGAAAGGAAAACTCTTGATCGTGAACTAGCTCGTGCGAAGGTTTCGGCAAATAGAGTTGCAGTAGTGGTGGCAAATGAATGGAAAGATGGCAATGATAAAGTAATGCCTGTTAAACAATGGTTAGAAGAACGGAGGATTTTACAAGTAAGTAATGCTATCATTTAATTATGTGCTATTGCTGACTTGTTCTGGATGGATACAGTGAAGCCTTTTAATGCAACAATTGTTTTCACTTTTCCCCACTCCTAAACGGAGTATACTATGGTTCATCTTTTTGGGGTCTAATTTGTTGGGAATTTTCTTTTCTTTCTTTCTTTTGCAGGGAGAAATGCAGCAACTCCGGGATAAACTGGCTATAGCAGAAAGGGCCGCACGATCAGAAGCTCAATTGAAAGTATGTTTTGACATGTCTCATAAAGTTCTTCCATCTTCCTGTTAATTATGTATTTCTACTATCTCTTCATTGTGATCTGCATCAAATTTCTCAGGATAAGTTCCAGCTACGGCTTAAAGTACTTGAGGAAGGTTTGAGAATGTCAACGACTCGAACCAATGTTAGTGCAGCACGCCGCCAGTCTATTGGTGGTGCTGATAGTTTATCCAAGACCAATGGGTTCCTATCAAAACGGCCATCATTCCAGATGAGATCGTCAGTATCTACCACCACAACTACTCTGGTCAACCATGCAAAAGGGGCATCAAAGTCTTTTGACGGAGGCTGTAGATCACTTGACCGTTACAAGGGACATGTAAACGGGTCTGGTATGAATGTATCTACGGACTCCAGTGAAGATAAGGAATCAAACAACTCAGATGAGAAGGCTAACGAATTTACATCAGTTGAGACAGAGGATACGGTATCAGGTTTGCTGTATGATACGCTGCAAAAGGAGGTAATTGCTCTAAGGAAGGCTTGCCATGAAAAGGACCAAAGCCTGAAAGACAAGGACGATGCAGTTGAGGTAAATCTAGTTGGAGAGTGTTGAATTGTTTTTAACCTTTCATTTTGCCTTGGTCCTATTAATGGGTGGTTTGATGTATAGATGCTAGCAAAGAAAGTAGACACATTGACAAAGGCAATGGAATCAGAGGGTAAAAAAAGGAGGATGGAGGTAGCTGCCATGGAAAAGGAGATGGCGGCTTTGCGGTTGGAGAAAGAGCAGGATAACAAAGCAAAAAGGTTTGGTAGTTCAAGTTCGCAGCTGCCACCTGGCAGGTACTTAATACTGGGAACAAGATTTACTTTTCCTTGGTTGAGATTACTATTAATTTAATTATGAAATGCAGCTAACGCACGTGAGTATGTAATGTAATGTAACTCAGGACATTGCCTCGGAGTGGTTCAGCACGCAATATGTGATGCAAGCGAGGAACACGGCGGCAACCAGCCAACCCTTACGAAGCATTCAAATAAGAGGAGAGCTTAATTGGGTGCTTCGACATCATATCCTTGTCTAGTTGTTGAATGTTGGATTAGTAGTGATGACGAGCTGCTGATTGATGTCTGGAGAAGATGGATCGATCGGTTACATTTTTACACGTCGAGCCGAGAAGACGGAGCGATTAGCCTATATCTCGTGGGAATCGCGACGACTACTCTGTCTAATTAACCTGGCAAATTAAGCTAGTCTTATTTTTAACCTTTGGTTTCTTGATGAGATTTGGTGGTGTGTTTTTTTTTGGCAATCATCCATCATCGTTGCCTGGTGCTGTATAGGTTTGGTGAGCCCATGCATGCATATTTTTAGTCTCAAATTTGTTTGTAATCTTAATACTAAAGAGGATCGGATGATTATATATATATATATATGCTGGCCATATATAAAGATTGAGTTTCCTGTTGAGTGATGATATAAAATAGTAGCGCGTGGCGTGCTAGTATTAGTATTATATATTGAGCGATATACATGCATGCATGGATAAAGAAAACAAACAATTACTACTAGACATATACTATAATTAATGGATCCAGTAATAATATTTCTATAGTGTATATATAGATGTGTGGAAGTGGAGAGGAGACGAGGAAGGCGGGCGTCCGTCGGTGCAGGTGTGTGGCTTTGGTTTGTGTGTGGGTGTGTATATATAGATGGAGGCACAGAAACTGTCATCCTTGGCCATTGCTAGCTGCTAGCTGTTACAAGGTTTGTTGGGTAGCCTAGCTACACAAGAAAGAGAAGGAGGAGGAGAAGGAAGAGGGAGGAGGAAAAGAAAGAAGAGCTAGAGAAGAAGTTTGTTGTATTTGCAGTAGTAAGAAGAAAGAAAGAAAGTAGCAGGTAGAGAGAGAGATGGCGGACGCTGATGACATCCAGCCTCTGGTGTGCGACAACGGGACGGGGATGGTGAAGGCCGGGTTCGCGGGGGACGACGCGCCGCGGGCGGTGTTCCCGAGCATCGTGGGGAGGCCACGGCACACGGGGGTGATGGTGGGGATGGGGCAGAAGGACGCGTACGTCGGGGACGAGGCGCAGTCGAAGAGAGGCATCCTGACGCTCAAGTACCCCATCGAGCACGGCATCGTCAACAACTGGGACGACATGGAGAAGATATGGCACCACACCTTCTACAACGAGCTCCGCGTTGCCCCCGAGGAGCACCCGGTGCTGCTGACGGAGGCCCCCCTCAACCCCAAGGCCAACCGCGAGAAGATGACCCAGATCATGTTCGAGACCTTCAACGCCCCCGCCATGTACGTCGCCATCCAGGCCGTCCTCTCCCTCTACGCCAGCGGCCGCACCACCGGCATCGTCCTCGACTCCGGCGACGGCGTCAGCCACACCGTCCCCATCTACGAGGGCTACGCCCTCCCCCACGCCATCCTCCGCCTCGACCTCGCCGGCCGCGACCTCACCGACTACCTCATGAAGATCCTCACCGAGCGCGGCTACTCCTTCACCACCACCGCCGAGCGCGAGATCGTCCGCGACGTCAAGGAGAAGCTCTCCTACATCGCCCTCGACTTCGACCAGGAGATGGCCACCGCCGCCACGGGGTCGTCCGTCGAGAAGAGCTACGAGCTGCCCGACGGCCAGGTCATCACCATCGGCGCCGAGAGGTTCCGCTGCCCCGAGGTGCTGTTCCAGCCCTCCTTCGTGGGGATGGAGGCTGCGGGGATCCACGAGACCACCTACAACTCCATCATGAAGTGCGACGTCGACATCCGCAAGGACCTCTACGGCAACATCGTCCTCAGCGGTGGCACCACCATGTTCCCCGGCATCGCCGACAGGATGAGCAAGGAGATCACCGCCCTCGCTCCCAGCAGCATGAAGATCAAGGTCGTCGCGCCGCCCGAGAGGAAGTACTCCGTCTGGATCGGAGGCTCCATCCTCGCATCACTCAGCACCTTCCAGCAGGCACGCACCCGGCCGCCCACTCCTTTCTTTCCTTACTTCTTACTCCCTCCGTTTCGAAATGTTTGACACCGTTGACTTTTTAGCACATATTTGACCGTTCGTCTTATTCAAAAAATTTTATGAAATATGTAAAATTATATGCCTACATAAAAATATATTTAACAATGAATCAAATGATAAGAAAAGAATTAATAATTACTTAAATTTTTTGAATAAGACGAATGGTCAAACATGTGCTAAAAAGTCAACGGCGTCAAACATTTCGAAACGGAGGGAGTACTATTATTTTCCACATTAATACTATATACTCCGCTTCATGCAGATGTGGATTGCCAAGGCTGAGTACGACGAGTCCGGCCCCTCCATCGTTCACCGAAAGTGCTTCTAATTTCTTTTTTTACCTATTAATTAATAATTAATCCTTAATTAAAAAACAACAATAAACTAACTAAGCACCACATAATAATATATATATATATATATATATATATATATATATATATATATATATATATATATATATATATATATATATATATATCCAAGAGGATATATATATATATATGCTACTTATAAGAGTACGTCACCACCACACCGCTCCTCACGTCCAGCTTCCTTTTTCCATTTCTCCCCTATTTTCTTTCTTATACACTACAATTATCCATTCATTTGGAGGTAGACCTTATATAGATATTACTATGTTTGCTTCTTCTTTTTTTTCCCTTTCATTTGGAGGCTGTACGTGTTTGATTATTATTATTATTTTGCCTGTATACGCTGTAAGTGCATCGATCTCACAAGATCGATCATCATCAACTTATCCATCCGGATTGAAATATGGTCTATATCTTTCATTTCCATTCTAAGAAATAATTCATGCATGATCGATGATGCATTGTCTCTGATCCATGACCGCAAAGCTAAACAGATAAAAAGAAGAAAGAAGAAAACCCTAGAATAATTCATGCTCCTTACGCGTTCTCTACCCAAAATGTTGTACATTAATTTCTCTACCCACTTAAATCGATTGTGTATTTCTATATACTCCCTCCGTTTCGAAATGTTTGACGCCGTTGACTTTTTATCATATGTTTGACCGTTCGTCTTATTCAAAAAATTTAAGTAATTATTAATTCTTTTCCTATCATTTGATTCATTGTTAAATATATTTTTATATAGGCATATAATTTTACATATCTTATAAAAGTTTTTGAATAAGACGAATGGTCAAACATGTGCTAAAAAGTCAACGGTGTCAAACATTTCGAAACGGAGGGAGTATGTTTTTGCAACATGCATGGGGTCAATTCTAGCTATAAATGGACAACGTATATCGCGGAGGACAATTCTTTAAATGGACAATTTTCTCTAACTTGATCTCATCCAGTACCATTCCCATCGCCCGTTCACAACGGACCACGGCGAGCCACCCGCGAGCACCACAAGTCCATGCGCGCGCCACGCCACCAACGCCGGCCGCCGTGAGCAAGTTCCACCGCCGCTTGGTCTCCTCTCTGCTTCTCACCTTCCGACCTGCCGAAAACCCTAGTTAATTAGGCCCTCTACCTCGAGGAGGCAGCAGCCATATGTCGCACATCAGCTCCATTACATTTCTAATGTGCTCTTGTATATACGCAATATATAATGCTATTAAATTGTACCGTGAAACTCCTTTTAAGGGAGGATCTCACAAGGATAGGAATCGAGAGGTGAAGCACAATCATTCTTGGCTCACCATTGGCACCATTCACAGTGAGAGCAGCAGGGCCTCTCCCCGTCTCTCTCTTTTAGTTCCTCTTTACAGCAGAAGAAGCCATAATGCATGGCACCTAACAAGTTATTATTTTTTTTAAAAAAAGATGATAAGATATATTAATATATAATATATTATCCTATAAACATGTAGTTTTAAATTCGACTTACAAAAGTAGATAAACAAATCAAGTTTGATAGTTATATTTGTTTTTTTTAATCTAGTACGCTCCATTCTTTTCTGATTAAGATACATATTTTATCTCAATTTTTGTTAGCACGTTTTTCAAATTGCTAAACAAAACATTTTGTGCAGAAAACTTTCTATATAAAAATTGCTTTAAATGTCAGATAAATCCAAAATTTCAAGTTTGAAATAACTAAAACTTAATTAACCATACGCTAATGACTTTCTTGTTTTACACATGCCCGTACTTAATCTCTATATTCATTGAACTCAAAACATCTCTATATTCATTGAACTCAAACAACAAACAACACCGTATGCAAGTCGAATTTGAGCATGTATATTTATAGAATATATAACATATATTGATGGGTAAACTGTTTTAAATTTTTTTTGATAACTTTTAAAGTGATATACATAAAGAGTGTAGCGGAAAAAAAATCGGTGATCCCTCAAAGCCATCGGGTGGCTTTGTGGTGTGGCCATCTCGAATGGAAAGGAATAGGGATACACCGAACCAACATATAGCTAAACTGTTAAAAGGGTACAACCCATGCACTATCAGGCATTCAGGCTCTCACCTATGAAATATGCAGTGCAAGTTATGGAATTCACAATTATGTTACCTATAAAATTTACGGTGAGCAATTATGAAATTTGCAGTGTTATTGTGTCATTGGCTCATGAGTCATGAGCAAAATGCAAAACAAAATTAATCAGTCAAGTAGGCAGCTCATCATCTCAAAAATATATATCTATATAAATAATCATGTAGCTCAACATCGGAACGAACAGGGATTCTTCTTTATTACTGTACTAGAGGTAAACGCACGAGCCAAGCATGCAAATATAAGATGCATATGTATACGCTAGAACAGAATGAAATGAGCAAATGCATTGCAAATATTAGTATTAAATATAAGAGGAGTATTTCCATTGGCTGGTCCAACAATTACTTGGGTTGCGACGTTGATCATCGATCAGCAGCGCTGGAGGGCTGACGGAAGGTGAGCATGCTGGGAGAATCGACTCTGACAATCACCTCTTCCCCGGCCGACTCATCGCTCGAGTTGTCCTCGTCCTCTTCTATTGCCTTGCGTTGTCGCCGCCGCCGCCGTCCTGCCTCCTCCGGCTCCGGCGGCAGAGAAGCACCAGCAGCAGCAGCCTGCCTTGCCGTCGTCATGTTGGCACCCTCGGACTGCACAGACAGCAGGGGCCTCTGCGTGTTGGACGACCTCGAAGGCACTCTTGGGTACGACGAGCTGTGCGCTTTATTAGAGCTTGCTTTCGTGTGACGATGCCTCTGCCTCCTCTGACCCTGACCCTGACCGGACTTCATGTCATTGATCTGCAAACCAAATCCATCAGCTGACTTTGATCAGAAATACTACTGTATGTAAAACCATAATTTTGCTTTCCTTATTCTACGTACCATGCTCCCGTACATGCTCAGCTGCAATGCTCTTGCAGAGAAGCTTGCTGGATGGTCTCTGATTTCAGTTAAGCTGGCACCATTCTGAGCTCCCCTGGATTTTCTGAAGCTTTCCGGCCAGCTGAGCAAACCGCTGTGCTCCTTGCTTTGTGTCCGAGGCAGTTCAAGGGTTTGAGATATCAATGACGCACTCCTTTGCAGATCCGCCTCTATTTCGGGCCTCCCTATCTCAACGAACAAAATCCTTGCTCTAGCCTCCACCTGATAGCTGGGTGCTGTATAACAGTAGTCAATGCGGTTTATAGCTGCAAACAAAACAGCAAGAGTCATCCCGACGACAAAACAGCAAGAGGCAGAGAACTCACTCAGAGCACTCTACAACATTGTGTTTTTGAGGGAAAAGAAAAAGAACAGGCATCTCATGTTGAGTGTCTGAGGATAGCTTAATAACCTGATGACTCGAGACCAAATAAGTTCAAGTCGGCATTTGGTGGTAGCAGTAACCCTGGAGGTGTGATCAAAGTTTGGTTCTTGGTCTTCAAAAATCCTTCCAGTAAGATGCCAATGAAATTCTGCTCAAGTTCAATTTCTTCGCCCTTAATGTAGATGTTCATAGTAGATCTTTCAGTGATGAGAACCCTGAGCTCATGTGTTGCCATTTTCTCAAACATCATAGGGAGCAAAAGCCTGGCAACGACTAGAGCACTTTCCTGAAATTTCCATGAATATTAATATGAACATATAAGCTTGCAAGTTCCACAGATTAATTAGTTAAAAGAGAACATGTCGGTTTGATTTTGTTATCTTCTCCTCACTGTAATAACCAAGAAAAAAAAAGTGAAGTGCTTTGATAATAAAGGCCCCGTTTAGTTTCCCAAAATTTTTTTCCAAAAACATTACATCGAATCTTTAGACACATGCATGAAGCATTAAATATAGATAAATGAAAAAAAGCTAATTGCACAGTTAGGGGGGAAATCGTGAGACAAATCTTTTGAGTCTAATTAGTCCATGATTAGCCACAAGTGCTACAGTAACCCACATGTGCTAATAACGGATTAATTAGTCTCAAAAGATTTATCTTGCGGTTTCCAGACGAGTTATGAAATTATTTTTTTCATTCGTGTCCAAAAAGCCCTTCCGACATTCGGTCAAACATCCGATGTGACACCCAAAAATTTTCTTTTCGCGAACTAAACAGGCCCAAAGTTGAACTGGGCAAATATGCATGGGCCCTCGGCAATTAATGTTATGGTGCAGGTACTTTCTGGCAGTCCTTGCCTCTAGCAGCTCTTCCTATTGGCAGGCCCTTTCCTCCTTGTAACTTTATCTATCTCTAAACTCTATCCTGTAACTAAATTGGCAGAGGTCCTACCTTTCTGATTAAAAGAATCATGAACTTTTATACGTTAAAAAGGAATCAGGAAGCATATGAAAAATAGAACAGTGTAGTTTTTTTTGGTATATTCCAAGATCTTGAGAGGTTTTCAGACATCCAGCTCTTGCAACGCTAAAATGTTTTCTTCCTAAGATGCTGTGATATTTGAGAAGCATAGATAGCCTTTCAGCTTAAACCGGGAAGGCAGATTGGGGTATTCTTTAGAACCTAAACTGCAGGTTTAAAGAAAAACCAGTACCTAAGTGTTCGACAGAAAGGGCCACTTTCCTGAACACTGGTTGATGTACCGGTCAGTATGTTCTACATCTTCCCTGCAGTGTTGTTTGGCTCTACGACGATATCCGGATTTCCAAAACCATAAAATAAAGAAGCCAAAGAACCACATAATTTATTGGGTTAAGCTTATGATACCTGCCACAGAAAAATCTCAATAGAAGGATCTGATTGACGCAATTGCTCTATCTTTTCAGCTTCAATGAAGAAGCAGTGCACCACAGAATCTGTAATCATGTCACAGATATAAGGTTTTCCAATCAGCACCTCATACAGGCCCAAAGTGCTGCCATGTGATAAAATTGGATCCAATGAATGCCTGCTGCTTAATCTCTGACTTGTCCACTGTGGAAAAAGGAGATAGAGATGTACATGCTCATCATGGAACAAACTGGAAAGTACAGTAAGCCTCAACTCTAATGTGATAAGGTAGTCTTAAAGCAGAAACAGACCTTTACTACTCCAATCGAAACAAGCCATATACCAGTTGGCCTTGAGCCCTCTCTATAAAGGATTGTGCCATGTCCTTTTACTGTTTCTTTTGTGCTACTTAATAAAGGATCACGCATCGCAGCAGGCAGTGCACCAACTAACGGATGAGTGTTCAAAAGATCACTGACTCTTGGCATTTTTACCAATGGTGGATTCCTCTTGAACTTCTTCAAGTCTGTCTGCCAAGTGAATTGACTAGAATTAGTATTTCCATTGTGATTTGTAACTGAAACAACAAAGTCAGCATAGTAATAATTAAAAGACAAGCAAAATATTCCAGCCACCTGCAAAGCATCATCTAGATGGGCCATTTCCTTTTCTTCCAGCAACCCAGTCTTCTGGAGATTTTGAATATACTCACTCAAGTGGGTCAATACCGAATATGTTACTTGTCGAGTCTTCAGCACACGAAGCACCTGAAATTGTGGAACATTTTATTTATGTTGTGGTGTTTCTCTTGGTTAATATAAAGATCACCTTAAATATGAAACACTAAGTAAATACTTCGTCTTTTGAACCATAAATAAATATTTTAATAACAGTTTGAATTTTGTTGCCTTTCATCTTCTTAATGAAACTTCCTACGTACTATTTTTTGTTTGTTTGGAGAGTAGGATTTTCACATAAATTTTGCAATAGACAGTACAATTGATATGCCACATCCTACGTACTATTTTTTGTTTGTTTGGAGAGTAGGATCTTCACATAAATTTTGCAATAGACAGTACAATTGATATGCCACATCAAATACACCAATCCAAACTTAAACCATTTCTCAGCATTTTGGTGTCATATAAGTACATGTAAAAACCAAAACTAGTCCCATTGCAGTTCAGCTCACCAGCTTATGACAGAAGTACTATATTTTCCTTCCACCAGCTATTTCAGGAAAGAAGTTAGACTGGCAGGTCCCAGCACAACAACTTCATAATTTATAAAGTATAATTTATGACACATGGCATGATAACCTGGACATAGTGCCATTATGTCCATGTTTTGGAAAAAGAAAACTGTTAGTAGAATTGGGTATGAAGATTTTATGCTGATGACTGTAAACTCCATTAATAATCATATGATGGGAACAAACTGTAACCACAAACCTGAGGGAATGTAACACGAACATCTTCCAAGAATTTTCTAGCCTCCTCTCCCTCAGCATTACTTTCATCAATAACAATTCTGGCAACCTCACTATCACCTGAAGAAAGAAGTGCATAAGAATGGAAACAGGTTCAAAGAGCACTAGCATGACATGCAAGTCATCTGTACTAATGAAGGTGCATTCCAAATTATTAATAGAAAGATGCCTTCAACCAGGCTTCCATAGTAGTAACTTGCAAAACAAAGTAAACTTGACAGGTTCATTCTTACTCCTTGCGAGATCATTTAAGCCATCCAAATTTCACTCTATAAAGCAGTTTTTCAGAAACAAAAGCTATACCAACACATCAGGACCTGGCCAGTTTGACACTAAATTCTGTAGGAAGCATAACCCTACAGAATTATAGGAAGCATAACCCTTGCTAGAGTATATATATTGCATCTTCATTGCATTTATAAACTAAAGCAATGTACACCAAGAATATGTTCCACCCACATATATCTCATATCTCATATGCATATCATGTATTCAGGTGGATTTGTCTTTTACTCTTTCTGGAATTAGACCTCCAAATAAATGGCAGCTAATATGCACAAACAAACATGAAATTTTTACCAAGAAAGTCATGTAGCTGCCGTCTTGCGATTCTATGAGCACGGAGAAATGCAGCACAGATGTAACATCCTGACTCCAGTCTTTCTACTGTGAAGTAAGTGATAAGCCTTCGTGGCAACCTGCTCATTTGAAGGAACCTATAGTAATTTGGAAAATGGACATTGGACCGCAAACCCTTCCAGTCACATAATTCTTGGGTAGGAACAAGATCCATAGCTTCATCAACCGATCTCATTAAAATATTTGCAGTGGTTTGAGTTATTCGTCCTTCTTCAAGCATTCCCCAGTAAGCAGCTTGGACACCTGTTTTTATTCATTCAGCATAGAACTCCGTAATCTAAGCAGCTTATCTAGAGAATATAGAACAGTGAGAGAAATATTAATTGAACTATGTGGGAATAAAAAACTGAATGCAACAAAATGGGTGTAAAAAATGAAAAGATAGGAAGCAAATAAGTCAAAGAAACTCTAATCCATCAATTTGATAAAGTTTCATCAGAAAAAGAGATGATATATCTTATTGAAAGCCAAGTACCAAACGTATCACTAAACCAAAGGAAGCGCCCAAGGTTCAAGTATATCACCAAACAGATTAATAACCAGCAGGCAATGTAAAAAGTAAACGATGCATCCTTAGTAAACATACCTAAGCTTTCCATATAGCATGTTACTGGGAAAAATTAGAGAGCAACTAAGCAAAGTAACTAAAAGGGATATTGAACATAAAACATGACATCAAACTTAAAGCCCAACTTGAAATAGCTAAATGATAACAGGAGACAAGAATATAACAAAGGAGTGTATTAATATGTGTTCTATTTCGATCTCCAGGAAATATTTGTATCAAATTCCACCATCAGCACATTATAATGTAAGGTGATAACATACCATTTAGAAGCCGCACACGGATGTCCCTTAAGTTCATGGTATGCATGCGATCATTTCTGTCAGAAACAGCATGAGGATGCACAGGCTCATCGTCCAAGTCGTTCAAGCATGTGATATATTTCTTTACAGTAACCCAATCAGCAGGAGGACCAAGTTCCTCATCATCCCTAAGATCACCAAAAGCCTCCAATGCCTTGTTTAGCATTTCATATTTTGTATAATTCAATATGCGAAGCTGCAATAACAATAATGTTAGAATCTTTACCTGGAGTGTGAAGGGAATAACTTACTATATCACTAGTGGATACCCCCGCGCGTTGCAGCGGGATTTGAGAATTCTTACTGAGAAATATTGTTGATCAATCTTCGTGTGTTTCCTTTTTTTACTCATTGGTTGCGTGTTTTTTTTCCGACAAAATAATGTGGAGTATGTGTTTATCAAGTGGGCCGCTTTCGTCCGTTGGCTGCTAAGAAAGAACGGAAAAAATTTCTTCTGTTGCTTGCTGGGCCAACAGCCCACTGGGCGGAGACGTCAAGGGAGAGGTTCGTTCCTTTTTTTTTTTTGCCAATAGCAGACTGGATACATGCGATGTTTGAAGGCCATCCGATCAAGATCTAACAGTTAATATGCGCCGATGACGTGGCGAGCTGTGGTGCAAGCTTTATAGCAATTATGACTTAGTGGGTACTAACTATATAGGAATAAGAGATATACAACCTAAAAATCAACATGACAACACCAAAGAAAACCTATCCAGCTTGGACTTTGGAGCAGGTGATGGAAGAGGCTTTACAAACAACCGTAATCAGTAAGAAAGGATCTGCGACTAACTTTTGAATTTATGCATAGTTCAACCATCTTTTCTAGGAGAAAAGTAAGGGAGTTCTCCACAGGAAAATATTATATAAAATGAGAAATATTAGAAAAGCATTTACAAGTTCTAAAAGATCAGAAACTGCCAAGAAAAGCAGGGAGAAGCTACAATCAGGGGCATACCTACATGCATGTTCCTGGGTGCACATGACCCCGGATAGATTGTTCATCTCTAGCTGTTTTATGCCATCTTAATAAATTAGTCAATGGTTAGATCATTAGTATGTATAGAACACCCGGTAATTTTTGTTCTAGGTTCGCCACTGGCTACAATTGCTAATCAAAAGAGTTGAACAGAATGCTTGTTTGGAGAGGATGTTCACAGGTAGAACCTTTGATTCTTTGGTGCTGATGGTCATTACAGTTCTTGTCAAGGATAATGAAAAATCAATCATTCCAGATAAAAAAAATGTCTTTCAACGTTATAGGCAACATGATCATAGTTATGTACAAATGCAAAACTGAGAACCCTAAATATTTAAAAAGTGTTGGACTTAAAGGTACTAGACTAAAATATATCTCACGTAAAACCTTAAATTTGCCAACTCACTAATTAATACAAAGGAGATGGCAGATTGGTACCAACTAGAAATCAGAAAGTTTATAAAGCAGAGAAATCTATGGACAAGCAAAAAAATTATCCCAACAGGAAAAAAATAATCATAGGTAACAATTCATGAAGCTAACCTTTGTTGCTGCTAATCTGTCCATTCCAAGTAGATGCAACAAAAATTGTGTAGTAGAACCATTAAAAATCAATGTCAAAAACACGATGCCACCAGTGAAGAACACAAACTGCAAATATGTAGCATTAGTAAAGGTAAAATCAAACATTTCAAACTTCTCCATAAAAAAAACAGCATACCATTGTTCCGTCAACTGGTTTCAGATGGGTCTGAACTGCATCACTAGCACGCTAGTAAAAAAAGGGTAGAAGATTCAGAAATATTTATAGTATAATAATGTAAATACAATGAAACAATAAAAGGTTGGCTGGTACAAGGATAATAACTTACCTTAACAGATAATGATAGAGACAGAGCAACAGCCCCTCGCAGTCCCGCCCAAACAAGAATTGTGGCTTCTTTCAAGTCCAAACCATACCCAAAGTGGCGCAACAATGGATACAAAATAACAACAACTAATATCCGAGAAATTTGCACAAATACATAGAGCAGAAGAAGGAAGCCCCATGAAGCACCTGAAACAGTAATTAAAAAAATGCAAGCATAAATAAGAAATTCAGAAACAATGTTCTATTCCAGAATGTCCATGTCAGCAATTGCAAGGTATCTTTCAAGTCTGCGGTCTCTCCCTCCTCTAAAAGGAAGCAGCGCATTCTAGCCATTCTCCTGGTTATCCTGCATTTATCAATAGTCGTGGAAGGCTCTGGTCATCTGACCACAGACTTGAACTAGGCTTTTGTGGTTTCTTTATTGGAAACATAAAAGGTAAATTTCAAAAGGTACATGGAGATAAATACCGTGCCTCTCGAAATGGACATTATTTTCTAGTACTCCATCTGCAATAACAACCCCACTGTGGGGAATTCACGTGTAAGAAACATTATAACTGTATCTATATATAAATCATAGGATTACAACAAATAAAAGCAAGCAGTTTGGTTTCAGCCAGAAAGAAGAAAGAAAGATCAGAGAATGTTTCAAGAGCAAGGGTAGAAGAGCTTGACAATACCTCAGTATAAATATAAGTGTGTTTGCTATATAAGCAACCATTTCCCTGAATACAAGAAAAGTATAATTAAATATAGACATGAAGCTTACATCAGAATGCCTCGGAAAAGTAATAAAAAAAGAAATAGCTTTCCTACCTGAATAGATTACAAGGTACATTTGGTACCTCAATAATAACCATATTATTTGTCAGTTAATGACAGGAATATCAGTGCACTATGTTTTTGCTTTTCTTAAATTTTGGTTAGTTACTGTCTACAAAACAAACCTGCTAAATGAGAAACTTCAGGGCATTGCCCATCAAGATAGGACCACATCAAACTACCTTCAAAAAGACTACATCAAAGGGTCAGCCTTGAGCCCAAATTTTCCTTAGTGATGGATAAATCAAAAGGGGCAAAACAGGAGATATCCCTTGATGTATGTCCCTGACCGGCGTTCTTTGTATGGAAACTGCTCTGGAACGAGTAAACTAACCTTACTTTGTGCTATTTATTCATCCTCTTTGCTCTAGCCCTAATGATCTTATGATTTTTCGCTCCAATCCTTTGTATTAACTTCAGGATCTTGGTAAGATGAGTTGATCTGTGATGATGCTAATGGTGGGACACACATGGGTTGTATCTTTTTTTTTTTGGAGAAAGGGAGAGCATCTCCCCCGCTTTAATTAATGAAAACGCAGACGATTTTTACAGGAGTTTCATAGAAGTTCAGCACAGGGCTAAAAAAGAGGAAACAAAAGGAAAAGAAAAGAAAAGTTCAGGACCGCAACATATCCATTAGCCACTAGGACATATCCTGGGTTGTATCTTATGGCCAAATGAGTAATGGACTGCATAATGGGGTGTAATTTGGTCTTAGAGCAGTGAATTAAGTTGCATGCCACTCGAGGGATTTTCTAATCTGCTTTCTTGTTGGTCTTCCACTTATAAATTGGATTTACATCTCATTTTGCTGCAGATTTCTTACTAACATTGTTTTGGTGCAACCAGAAAAAACAGCAGCGGAGCCAAGGCCCAGCAACCCTGAGCAGTTGCCGGGCTCCGCCACCGCATGCAGCGTTAAATTTTGTATTTAGTTACTCATTAGCCTCCTAGATTAGCCAACCAAAATACACAACTAGCAAAAGGAAACAGAACAGCTATAAAGGAATTATGGGTAGCACATGTCACTACTCTGTATATATGTCTAGTCTATCAACAATGTACAAGTATACAATCATTCATTGATAATCCCTTCTACTGGTTTTCCTCTCCTAATTCAGAACTTGCACTCTTGCTTGTGTAAATGGTATATAGAGTTGAATGAATTTTATTTTATGTTATTTTATCATCATCTATTTTTACTTGCCCAGGCTCTAAAACATTTATAGATCCACCACTGAGAAAAACAATAATGGCATGCAAGTGAAATGACTGGCTACTGAATCCAACAAAATCAACAATGCAGCATAGTAGCTCTACAAGAGCACAAGAATTTAATGTAAATGTAGGAAGCATGAACATCAAACAGCTTTACAGAACTGATGGAATGTTAAGATTGATCATGACTTGATAATTTAATATTTGTTAAAGTGACACATATTGATTGACATACCAGAAATGATGCAAGCTTTGCTGACTGTCACCCTTAAAAGCAGTTTTTGCAAAAGCGGCATAGAACCTGGACATATGACGTGTCAATATTTGATGGTATTTAAGGGATACACAGAATAGGTCGCCAACAAATGTTTTACTAACATTCCCAGTGTCATGACGGTCAAAACACCAGAGACCTCCAGTGCATCTTGTGCCTGATATAACCACATTAGTAAATGAGAAGACTCCAAGAAAATAGAGGGAAATAAACACTTATTATTAATTGGCATAATTTTATCCAAAACACAGACGAATTCCTATTGCAGAAGGTATCAGAAAAACCAGTCCATGATGGATACTTGCACAGGTGATCAAACAAGCTAACAATAATCAGGGGTACTGATATGTTAATGTTATATGTGCAAATGCTCACAGAAAAATATACATGCAGTCAGTAGTTGCAAAAATATGGGAAGAAGACAAATGATTGGGCTAGTAAAAATGATGACTGATCCATTTATAGGCACATTATAATGTACAGACATGTACCCTTACATTTCTTAGCATATGCTCATTTTACAACCTATGTTCAAATAATTTCTTCACAGATCCATTCACCTATCCAAAGTTTCACCCATCATAGCCCAAATTATTAGAACTATAAATCAGAGATGCCATCAGTAGTAACCCTCAATAATAATAATATTTGAACAAATCATTTGACGCTCTGTAATTGCATATGCACATTTCAAGAAACCATGAATCCCTGACCGATTATGCATCTTTAAATATATCATAGATATTCAAGCTATATGTGCATGTAGCAACTACCACTGCTTAGCAGTAAAATGACATCTCTAGCAAAATTGCAAAACAAAAAAAAAGGCCATCATGAATTGTAATTATAGGATGAACCACAACTTATTCTGTTTGCTGCAACGTAGCTCAAGTAACTTAACCAGAAATGCCCTTCTGAAGAAAAGAACAGGTGGAGAAGGTTGGATGTATTATTTATCTTACAGTGAAGAAAGCAATGTAGCTGACAGCAAGAGTAAGCGCGATCTCTATGATTGTATCATTAAAAATAAAGCCCAGCCACAGTACTGATGCAATTCCAAAAGCAAGGCCCAGAGCAACACTGGTAAAGGAATATACAAAAAGAATTAGTACTTAAAAGCACTATAACATCATTATCCAGTCTTGAGATTCAAAGAATATTCCACATACGCTCCAAGTGAAACTTCTGACAAGAATTTTATTATTGATCCTGCATCGAAAGTTCTTCCAAGCACCATCCTATAGAATAACTGATACACAACAATAGCAGTCCTGTATAATATGCAGTAATTAAGGGTGAGCAGCAGGCAATATCACATAATCATATTACGTTTTAGTGCTCTTTTTAAGCACCACATTATCCTGCCATGTAGCTGATGTATACAATGACAGATACAGCATTAGTCAAGAGTGCCTTACAACTGCAGATAAAGAAAGTCGGGTCATGTTATAATAGTTAACTAAATACATGATTCCTGATTTTAACTTCCATCAAGAAATAAAGGGAAAAACAATATTAATATGGCCATAAAATCTATAGTAACTTATGTTTCCAGGTCTCCATAAACAAATCAGACCATGGTCTTCTTATTTGGGGGGAATAACAATTTTAGCGTTATGTGATAGAATCTCTCACTGCAGGATGAGCAAAGATGTTATGAACTGTATCTTTCAGAAACTTTGAAATTGAAAAATACAAACAGGAAAATGAAGTTCAAACACATGGGATCAATCTCATACTAAAAAAATTTGTTCAATGTTAAGGCTCGGTAAATGATACTAGTTTTAGTGTAGAAATTTTCTCTGAGTATTGACCAGAGAAATCCAACTTTTGCATGGTTCATATTGTCCCTTTTTCCAGGTGACAGGGTAGAAGAGGCAGAGGCGCAGCAAGGAAAGATTGTCTTGTATGGGATCAAAGAATGAACCAGTAGAGAGGCATATTATCTTACCCATCATTCATTAAGGATTCTCCCTCAATTATGGTACTAAGCTTTTTACTTGCGCCAAGTTCTTTTAGCAGTGCAACAACAGCAACGGGGTCAGTTGCACTAAGCAATCCACCAAGCAACAATGATGTTTTCCAGTTCCAGTTGTATGGAAAAGTGAGCTGCGACACATGAACTAGATAGCATCAGGACATGTTAAAAAAATAAAAAAAAGAAAACTAGTAATGTATATGTTACATACCTTTAGAGCAGAGCCTAGGAAAAAGGTTGATATTAGCACACCAGGTCCAGCAAGTAACACCATTTGTGCCATACATTTCTGGAAAATAAGCATTTTAGTACAAAACAATGAGTAGCCATATATGCATCTGAAATGATTTTTAAACAGAAAATTTGCAGTGAACAGAAAATAATCGCGTGGCATCACACATGAAGAAAGAGAAAGAAATATAGTACCTTGATTTGGTGTATTTCCATGGAAAAGGAACTTTCAAAAAGAAGAGCGGGTAGAAAAACAGCCAGAAGAAGATCAGGATTAATGTTAGCCCCTGAAATTAAATTTAGGAGTAATAATTAATTAGCATATGTACAATAAAAAAGTGAGTAATATAAGTAATTGAATAGAAGAAGTAGTTACAGATACGAATGCCGGCTCCGAGTTTGCCCATGCCATGTTTTGTGCCAAATTCTGAAGGAATGTTGAAGATAAGAAAAAGAGGTAGGGTGAGGGAGATCGAGGAGAAGGCAAGGTGGTAGGAGAGGAGGGGGAGAGAGAAATAGACAGACCGAGCGATCCGAGGGCGACGCCGAGGACGAGGAGGGCGACGGTGTAGGGGACGCGGGTGCCCCGGAGGAGGTGGCGGGAGGCGATGCCGAGGACGAGGGAGACCCCGACGAAGAGCACCGCGTCATCAGGCTCCGCCTCGGGATTGTCCATGGATTACTGATGAGGAGGAGGAAGTGCAAGTGCAAGTGGAAAATCCAAGGCAAAGGGAGGAAGAAGAAGAAGATGCAGCAGCCTCCTCACTTGAGCTCCCTTTCCTTTTGTTTTGACTTGTTGTTTTGTCACCCCTTTTTCTCTTTTCTTTGGATTGGATCCTCAATGGGTGCACAGCAGCTACAACCATCCTCTCATTTATAATGAGCATGCTTTTCAACATGCTAAATTTCTTTAAAATATCCTAGACTTATTTTTCAAATTACTACTACTCAATAAGTCACTATGCTAGTTCGGTACCGATGCGACAGCACACTGTAGTTAGCAGCTGCTTTTTTTTCATTTGATTTTACACCCAATTCGACCGAACCTTTCGGCAAAAAAAAGTCACTATGCTAATGACTTGTTTCATTTTACATGTGCCATGAAAAATTCCACTTCAAACGCAGAACCGCCTTCTGTTGGGTCAGAACAGATGAATTCATTGCATGGCCAGATAGCCTGAATTTACATGTTTTTACATGGTGCTGTGCGTAGAATTAAGATTCTTTTGTAACAACGGAGAATAGATTTTCCTCTTCAGGTTCACAAGTAAACTGCACTTAGCATCCATGACTTTACTTTTGGGCTTTTTTTTTGGCTATGAACCCTGTGTATAGACTCATTCTGTGGTGTCAAACAAACCTAGGTATTGCCATAATGCCTTGCAGTGTTGTGTGTAAAATTAAGATCCTTTGTAACATCAGATCTCAATCTCATTCCTCTTCTTTTGAAACAATCTGGACAAGAATGTGCAGAGTTTCATTTTGATAAAGAGTAAAAAGAATTATTCCCTCCATCCTAGTAAAATACAAGCATTTTTTTACTCTAACACGACCTTTAAGATGTTACTTTGACCAACAATATCTATAAAAGTAAGATGTTTTAAATAAAAAGAGTTGTATATATTATGATAGTTTGTTTAATGATGAATCCCAATAACATCATTTTCACATTATTGATCTTTTTTATTTTTTACTATTAATAGTCAAAGTTAAAAAATATTTAACTTATCACTATGCTAAAAATGTTTATATTTTGGGACATAGGAAGTACAAATCTATAGTCTACTAGAAAAAGAAAAGGTAAACTGAAAATCGAGATTTAAAGGAAAAGACATCCTTCTAAGCATTTTTCTAAAAAAATTTGTGAGCATTTAAAGATTGAACAGGGAACTTGGAGTTAAAACTACATATCTTTTATCATTGCGTTATCGAGTGCATCTTAAAGAAAAGTAAACTGCACTTTTAGTACCCATGTACTCTACTCGCTTGATCTCTGATCTAATCTCATCTGACTAAGGAAGTATAGAAAAATACATGAAGATTATTTGAGCCGCTAGTAGAATAGAAAAGGAATCAGATCGGCATCTGTATCTGTAGGCAAATTATTGCCATGTACTATGTGCTGATGCTAGATACTCGTACAACATCGTCTGCAGGCATTTTGCCAATACAAAATACAACCCCTGGCTAATTAAAAAACTAATACCACATCAGTATCAATACTAGACTGACTCTGGCCCTGTTCTTTTCTCCTACAAAAGTTAGATAAACTTATGGATACTTATGGTACGCTTTTCAAACTACTAAACAGTGTGTTTCGTACAAAAACTTTATATATTAAAGTTATCCTAAAATATTACATTAATTCATTTTTCAAGTTTATAATAATTAAACTTAATTAATCACACGTTATTATCACCTCGTTTTGTATGAAACACTTAATTTTTATCTTTATTTTCAGAAGATTCAAACACCACGGCTGTGTTTAGTTCAGCGTAAAGTTTAGATTTTGGTTGAAATTGGAGATGATGTGACTGAAAAGTTATGTATGTAGTTCAGCGTAAAGTTTTGATTTTGGTTGAAATTGAAGATGATGTGACTGAAAAGTTATGTGTGTATGACAAATTGACATGATAAAAAAAGACTGAAATTTGGATCCAAACTTTATATCTAAATATAGCCCACCTCTATCTATATGTGACGAGATATGTTTGACCGAATGCTGCGTGGAGTACATTGTTCAGATCGTAGGTGGCGCTGTCTTGTCTGCCCGCCCATTTAACTTCCTTCCGCCATCACGAACCTGATCAACGATCTGATAACCACGCCAACCGAGCTAATTAATTAATTTTACAAGAGAGTTATCTAACTTATCTTTTTGTTTCTTCCTTTAGAGGTTATGTAATCTACAACCTTTTTTAATGGGATGTTGTGACGTGTCTGTTTTCAATAGATAATGTCGTTTGTCTTTTAAGATAACATTTGACCATTCATCATTTTATTAAAAAATTATATAACTATAATTTATTTTGTTATGAAATATTTTATCATCAAAAGAACTTTATATATGAATTTATTTTAACATATTTACACTATTTTTTAAATAAAAAGAATGATCAAATGTTATTTAAAAAATTAACGTGTCATTTACATCTTTTTTTTTCTGATTTGCTATACATGTGTCAACATATATTTTTAGAGAAATTATGCGAATACTTGGCTATTACTTTCTCCGTCCCAAAATATAACATATTGTAGCATTCATGATTTGTCCCAAAATATAATAACTTCTCCACCAACATTATCTTACCAACCAATCACTTTTTTTCTTATCTTCACTTTTCAACCAATCACAACATCGTCCTATTTAATTTTGCCTATTTTTTTTAATAACCATGTCTAACTCAAAAACTTCTTATATTTTAGGACGAAGAAAGCATTTGATATGCTTTGAGGTTCATATGCTTTAATGGGCCAGATGATATAAGCACGTGGACCTTGCGACATAAGAGATGATGTAAAATGAACAGGACTGAATTAGGCTTCTCTACTGAGCTATTTTGATTGGCAAAAAAACACAGCGAGATATTAGCACATAACTAACTACTTATTAACTATTATAAATTTAAGAATATATTTATTTGATTTTTATAAGAACTTTCTAGGTAGATTTTTTAAAAAAACACGTGTCGTTTGGAAGTTTTGAAAGCGGCTCTCGATAAACGAGTAGCACATCCTAGCAGCTGAAAAGAACGAGGCCATAGTGGATCATTGACATTCCTTTGGGCTGATAACTTTTAAAAAATTGAAAATGTAATATTTCAAAGCTTATAATATACTCCCTCCTTCCCAAAATGATCATCATATATATTATGCACCAAAGACCAAGAATAATTGAAATCACGTCAATCAAAACACCATGCACACATTCTCTCATAATGCATATATAGATTAAAACACTATGTCAATTAGTAGTACACTTTAGCATGCACATATTCTCCCATACTACATTAATTGTATTTTGATGAAATCCGTGTCCATGTGGTTATATGATGATTAATTTGAGAAATTTCGAATTCTATTATTTGATGATCAATTTGAGAAGTAGGGGTAAGTTTCTTCCGTCGGTTAAAGCCCATCAAACACTTTTTGATGCGTGGGCGCATTGCTAGCGTAAAATTCATGGAAAGATGTATCAATACATTTATAGATAGTATTTATTTTGGCGGAGTGGTTATTTATCTTCCATTTCATTTAATGCTAGCTACCTTTGTGAGCTTTTAGCCAATAACCATTATCTAAATAGATACTACTTTTTATTACCCATATAACATTTACCGGTTTAAACTAAAACTTTTAAATGTAGTATAATTATATTATAACTAATAACTAGTAGAATGTAACATATGCTCATCTATATATAAAAAAGCACGGCAAGTACTTGCTATCACAAATCCTGAAGCGCATCTAAGGCTGAGTTAGTTGCTTGGAATTGAGAATTAATCCCTCCCACACATAAAACGGAGTAACTTTTTTTTCGAGAAAAAACGGAGTGACTTATTAGCGTATGATTAATTAAGCATTAGTTATCTTTTTTAAAAAATGATTGATATGATTTTTAAAACAACTTTCGTGTAGATTGTCTTTTTTTTTTTTTGCAAAAACACATTGTTTTATTAGTTTGAAAAATGTACACGTGGAAAACGAGGGTGACAAGTTGAAAACTTCAACAGAAAAGAACTCAGCCTAGCAGAAAAATCGAAAGCTATGAAAGAAATTTGTCGAACGTTTTTCAATAATTCCTTTTTTTTTCCTTTTGAGAGAATCGCAAGTCCGGCCTGGCCTCTTCGATCATAGTAAAAGAAAAAGAAAAAGGAATGGCCGGTCAAAAGTAAAAGCAGGAGGATTGGTCTTGGGTGGGTGGTTGCCACTTGGACACGTAGCCGGCGCCCCACAGGCCACAGGTGGAGTACCTACTCAGCAGCAGAGGCAGAGCACCACTAGAGTGAGATGCAAACGCAAATTTCGCCATGGCCACCACCACCACCACCACCACCACCATGGGCGGCCTCCACCGGCTAATAAGCAGGAGCAGCTGCAGCCGGAGAACCTTCGCCGCCTCCACGCCGCCGCAGCGACCCAGAGCGATAGCCGTCCGAGTCCGAAGCAGCAGCGCCGGTGTAACGAAGAGCCAGAGGCAGAGGCAGAGGCAGGTGAAGCTGACATACCTGGAGATCAACAGCTGGGTGTGGGAGGTCGGCGGCGCGCGCATCCTGGTCGACCCCATCCTCGCCGGCAACCTCGACTTCGGCGCGCCATGGCTCTTCGACGCCGCCAAGAAGCGCCTCAAGAACCTGGGCGTCCAAGATGTGCTGCAGCCTCCGGGGGTCGACCTGCTCCTCATCACGCAGAGCCTCGACGACCACTGCCACGCGCGCACCCTGGCCCAGCTCGCCGCCGCCGCCCCCGACCTTCCCGTCGTCACCACCCCCAACGCGCGCCCCGTCCTGGCCGCGCTGCCCACCCCATTCCGCGACGTCACCTACCTGGAGCCCGGGCAATCCACCAACTGCAACGGCGGCGGCGTCCGCATACTGGCCACCCCTGGGCCCGTGCTGGGGCCCCCATGGCAGCGGCCGGAGAACGGCTACATCATGTTCCTCCTCCAGGAAGAAGAGGAAGACGCCAAGGGGCTTGTGTACTACGAGCCGCACTGCGTGTACGACCGGTCCTTCCTGGAGAAGGAGGCGCTGCGTGCCGACGTGGTAATCACGCCCGTCGTGAAGCAGCTCCTCCCGGCCAACTTCACCCTCGTCGCCGGGCAGGAGGACGCCGTGGAGCTGGCCAGCCTGCTGCGGGCAAGGTACGTGGTCCCAATGAGCAACGGCGACGTGGACGCCAAGGGCCTCCTCACCGCCGTCGTCGCCACCGAGGGTACGGTGGAGGCCTTCAAGGACATGCTGGCCGACACGCTCCCGGAGGCTCAGCTGCTCCACCCAACGCCCGGCGTCCCACTCCACATCCACCTCCCCCACCTTACTTGATTCATTCCAATCCATGCATGCCCTCCCTCCATTTAATTTCCTACACATAACAACATGGACTATATAGGGCGACTGTAGCTGTATATCTCAATAAATTTTCAACTGATGATGATTACTCCTTTTTTTTTCACAGTTGAGTAGTACTTCGACATGATCTATCGAGAATCAATCAAAATACCTTACCCAAACAACATTATCGATCCAATATATAGCATTTCATACACACACCTTAACACAGCACTGAAGCCGTCGTCTCAACGATCAAAAACCAAATGTTACAACAACATTTTCTCGATATATTCCATACATATATATTCACACAGCACTGAAGCCGTCTGAACGTATCAAAAAACAAATGATGATACAACATTTGATGAAAACCCATGGACATGCTATTCGGCTCCTAACTGCTGTCGTGCAGCAGATGGACGACATACTGACCAGAATTTTCTCGAGTGAACCAACTCCTGCAACTTTTATTCACTAGTATCTCTACAAATGACCAACATCCAATGTACAACAGCATAAGATCATCCAATGTACGACAGCATATGATGATCCGGCATGAAAAAGGCAAAAATAGCTCATGGAGAAAGCAAGCATTATCCCCTTCTTGATTCGGAGATAATATACAATTCCCCCATGCACTGCATAGCGTTCCGAGTGCCTCTTATGAGTCGAATTGCAAAGAATGGCCGACAATTTATATGTAGCAATATTCTTATCGGTGACCTCTCCTCCTTGATGCAATGCGGGCTCGTGGAAGGCCCAGAATAGCCACCAGCCCACCGATAAAAGATGCAGCAGCAGCCACTGCAAAGGCTGGTGCATTGCCACCACCAAACAGTTGGTCCCAGGGCCCGCTACCCAGTGACACAATAACCTGAATGTACCAGTGTCAGTACATGCACGATAACCTAATGTATGAAAGTAATTTTCTGGAATAGCATGGAAGCTTTGTAGTAGCAACAAGCGAATGGTTGACATCCAACTACTAAATCCCTCATATATTCTGTAGCCCGTAAATCAGGGCAAATTGTGCCAATCCTGAACTTGTAATCTTCCATCAGGGATTCAACCTTTTAAATTTCAACTACCATGATGGCACTCACAGTATACTAAATTTGTAAGAGAATGATTTCTCATGCTGTAGCTCACAAAATGTATCTAGCTTACATAACACAATTATTCCTGAGTTCACACTTTCACTCAAGTAAATTGGCTTTTGATTTCTCGAAGTCAATAAGATAACACCATGACTACTAAATTATATTCATTGTGCCTTAACAAAGTTAGCACGAAAGTAAATGATTTCGGAGGTCAGCACAATACTGTGAAAGCATTGTTTTTCATAACAAATTTACTTGTACCAGTATGACTAGTTATCCTACTTAGTAAATTATGCAGTATATGGTTGTTTTGACATGGTCGACGGCAGGTCATAGCTTACAATTAACCATTAAACCATTTCTTAAATTGTGTCTGATAACTGTGGTTGAGCCATGAATTAAGTAAGTTTCCACCATCAACAGGTTATTTTAGGATACAGCAATCATGTCAATATTCATAATTGTACTGTGTTACAGTCATATGTTTGAACGAATCAAACTCTAAAACAAAGAGAAAAAAAGGCAAGAAATACATACCTGTGGTATGACAATAGCCAAATTAAGAATGCCCATTGCTAGACCTGCATGTGAAACAAAGACTTCCTAAGTACAGGAACCCAAAATGATAGCATTGACTCAAAAGGAACAGTACCTTGGCCAAGTCCCAGATTTTCAACCCGACTAGCAGCCATTGCATATGGTATACTGTACGTGATCTGCAATAACAAGAATTAATAAGGATACCATACACCAGTGAGAACTTGAAGAAACTCTGGAGGGAAAAAATTGTTACTCACCGCCAGGGGCGCTCCTAAAATTGTAAAAACTACCAGGGAAGCAATGACAATGCCGGTTGGTGGTACTCCACTAGGTGGATAATCCATATTCTTTGCCACATATGTTATTACAAGCATTGCCACAAAGCACAATGCCATTAGGATATTGGAGACACCCCACACCAGTCCAGCTCCCCACTTCCGACATAACTTCTCTAGTACAATAGAAGTGAATCCAAGAAGGACCGAGTTCAGCATCAGACCAAAAGAACCCATTCTCACACCATCATGATAGCTCTGAGTTATACTTGGATCATCTGGACTTCCACGATAGATCTCTCGACCCATCCAATCGGTATCAAAGAGGATAAATGGAAACCATCCAATCCATGTGAGGGCAGTAACAATCAAAACCATCCAAACCGGTAATGTAAAGTACCGGAATGATCCAAAAAGTTCCCAGAGGAAAGCTTCCTGTTCTGTGCTAGGGTGATCTGCTTCATCACTTCCAAAGGATTGAGGCTCTTGCACTGATGCTACAGTGATGCATGTAGTGACCACCAAAATGATAATATCAAGTAGAAAGGCAGACTTGAGGTTGGCACAGCTGATGCTACATGATGGAGTAACGGTGAACGGGAATATCTTGTACCAGCCACTGTATGCTCCAGTGGCATATCCAAGTATGTTTCCCAGGGCCATGAACAATGAGAAGTAAGCATTAGCTATCCGAGTCCTCCTTGGGTCATTCTCTGAAATAGAAAGGATCAGAATGAGCATTTACGAGGTGTGGAAAAATGCTAATGCAATTACGATGCCTTTCGAACACGTTACATTGCACAGATGGGTTATTGGTGTAAACATTACTGGGAAAAATTTGAGGACAGGCATGTGCAACTACAAGTTAAGAATATCTGAAAAGCTCTTGTATGCACATATCCACATGCATTGGATAATGGAGATCGTGCCAGCTGAATTTGACTGCCTAAACAGAAGATCATGGAGTAATATTACAATCATATCAATTTTATCACCAATTTACCGTGGAACTCCAGCATTTCCATGACAAAAAGCACAATCATGCCTTCTGAATGTAATGTTTGCATCAGGTGTTTCCCATAGAATGCAAAGGCATAACAAAGACCACAGCTACAAACCACTGCCAGCCTTACAATTATTTAACCAGGGCCCCTCAGACAATAGCCCTGTCTGCTGACAAAAGATGCTCTTTCTCCTCCTATGATTCCAAACTTACAGGGGTACTGTAACACTCAAATATCTTCCTTTCTATATTCCTATCTCAGTCAGAAAGCGATCCCTTGACCTCCCCCTCCCACAACCATCGAATACTCCGTGTAAACAAGGAAGAAATGAAAAAAAAAACTACAAGGAAGAAATGAAAAAAAAACAATTGGTGCGACATTTGTACCAACCCTAATTATTCAAATATATGCAGTGTAATGAGTTGTCATGTCGTTTTGTGGTTCGTGTTGTCCAGCTCGCCTAACCCTGATGCTAATAATAGGCCAGCTGGCAGGGCAAACAAAAAACCATGGCCGTAAAATAAATAAACAAATGAAGAGGAAATATATAATATAATTTTTAGGGAGACAAGCAAAATGAGTTACGCCGACCAGCATCCATCGGAGCAAGAATCTCAGGCAGGCAGGCTAAAGGGGAAAGCGATACGCAGAGGCAGGCTGCTGTTGTGTTGTGTCCACACACAGCCACACATACAGCCACATAAGAAAAAAAAAAGAAAAAGAGGAAATTGTTTTGAAGTTTGGTCCTACGTTTCGCAATTGGACGGAATCGAAAAGATGAGCAGGTGTGGCTTGTGGCGGAAGCGAGGTCCAATTCCAATTCCTCTTGGCTGTTCGATGCGAAAGTTGGGAAGCAAGCAAGCTAGCAATCAATCAAGCAATCGATGGTAGGTAGGGTAGATAGATACCGGTGAGGTCGGCGAGGAAGGCCCTGCAGGGTCCCTGTGTAGCGTTGTTGCCGACGTCGAGGAGCCAGAAGCCGACGAGGTAGACGATGATGGCGCCGAGGCGGGTGGAGCCCGGGGTGATGGAATCGCCGAAGATTCGGCCGAGGTCGGCGGAGAATCCGACGGTGAGAACTGCGGCAGCGATGGAAGCGGCGCCGGCGGCGATGAAGGGGCGGCGGCGGCCGAGGGGGGAGGCGGCGGGGGCGATGCGGTCGGAGAGGTGGCCGACGAGGGGCTGGACGAGGAGGCCGGAGAGGGGGCCGCAGAGCCAGACGAGGCTGGCGAAGGCGTGCGGGATGCCGAGCTCCTGGACGTAGGGGGTCAGCAGGGAGAGCTGCAGCGCCCACCCGAACTGCACGCCGCACGCCACCGACGCCGCACGCAGAAGCTTCCGCAGGGGGACCTTGCGCACCGCGGCCGCCGCGGGACCAGCGCCGCCGCCGCCGCCGCTAGGCCGCCGCGGCATCTTCTTCTCGTGTTTGCCTCCGCCTCCGACCTGATCTTTGGGTTAGTTCAGAAGAGGAGTGGGTTGTCTCTTGCCTCTTCCTCTTCTCGGCTGAGGGCTTGGGTAAGAAGAAGAAGAATCACTAGCCAACACAGCAACTGCTGTCAGAGTGGGGCTCGCATTCGCAGTCGCACATGATGATATGATACTGTGAGGGTGAGGAGGAGACGACTCCAATGCTTGTTTTTCTTTCCTTCTAGTACTAGACTTTCTTTTACTCGCACCCTCGTTTTGAAATACATACGTCTTCATTTTGTATAGATAATGGAAATACATCTTCGTATTCTCTTAAAAACATGAGCATTCACAACACAGGTACAACCTTGAAACGATATATCTCGAGATTTAATAAAATCACTATCCCTATAAGCACCGGTATACTTTGCCCTATAAATACATCTGAAATATTGAACCAACGTATCTTAAAATTGATAGTCACTGCTAATGGTTCACTTTTGATAAGTATATCATCTATCACTAAAGTAATAATTAGCTATAAATATAAACACATGTGTCAAAGATTTCTACTGGTATCTAGGACACCCCCAACACATCAGTGACATCTCGACTTGTGCCTTTTCTTTCTTCCTACATAAACATACAGTACAGACGACGGGAGAAGATGGGAATAACCAGCGAGCCCAATAGTGGTTATCTTCTCTCTCTTCGCTGATTTGTTTTCTTCTTGTCGTGCGAAAACAGCATTACTGGCCTCTCATTTTTTTTAAATACTGGTGCACGTAACACAATGCGGCTGTGCGCACACACAATGCTCATTTGGTGCTCCTTAATTATACAAATTTCTACAAAGTATAACTAATACACAAATAGCATTCAGCTAGCTGAGTTTCTACGTCAACCATATAAGCAGTTATACACAAGTTAAAAATATTAGACTGGCTAACCACACACATGAAGACTCCAAACAAAGTGGATTCATGCTTCTCTATACTTCGTCAGGTCGAAGGTTAGGGTTCTCGAGCAACTGCATGTACATATATTATTTGATGGAGAGGAGTTAGGGTCTGTGTAATATAAGTACTACTAAAATGTTTTTGCAAAGGTAACAGAAGTGCACTTTACCATCGTTCTGAGTCCCTATAAACACCAACCAGCGCTTCAGCTTTGTCATAGAAACTGTCCTTCAGCGATATAACGATGCTCTGAAATCCACATCCTCCATTATCTTGTTCATCAACGCGCTGGCATGACTTTGATCTGATAAACCCAGCAACCTTGGCAACATTTAAATTATCCAGAGCAGCATCAACTTCATCCAATATGAAGAATGGGGATGGCCTGAAACTGAGGAATGCCCCACACAACTTAATACACTTGGTTGGAAAAAAACAAATACTAACATGATACATCACACAAAAAAAATGATCTGAGCATTCTCAGAGAGTGATATGCCTTGCGAAACTCCCCGTATGCTATGCTGATAAATATGCATGACACCCACTGGTTGGTCATGACAGATCCAACAAGTTCATAAAAGTTTGTGGAACGAGAAACACAAACATCAATATCAATATTATAACCAAAATTGGTGCCTACATGACCATTCAAGTGCAATGTGTAGTGCCTGCAAGTAGTTCTCTTTGTGACACTCCAGAGCTAAAAGGACTAGTAATGCAACAACCTGACAACCTTTTCAATTATGCGAAACAGGTTGAAGGAAACTGTACTACAAGAAACATTTACCTGTGAATGGCAAAAAGCAATGCCAGGGCAGCGACAGTCTTCTCACCACCAGATAACTGTTCCATATCTCTAAAGCGCTTTGTCGGAGGCATAGCTGTGTACTTGATTCCATGTAAAAATGGCTCATCTTCATTTTCTAGATTTAAATATGCTGTTCCTCCAAGTAGATGTGTTTGACTTTTTGTTAACTCCTTATAGATTTGGTCTATGCCTTTTGATATGTGATCAAAGGCTTCCATGAACAGCTCATACCTAAATACCAATATCATAAGTATAACATAATCAGCTAAGAACCAAACAGCATCATCTGATATCATGAGCAACAAGAGTTTGAGTACAAGTATGGTGTAAACTGAACATGCCTCCAAAGAAGGCTGTTTGGTTCAGAATGTAATTGGAATTATAAAGGGATACTTCCGTTCAAAAACAACAGCACTGTAATCAGATTACATCTATTTTGTGTCTACTGGAGTATTGGATTGTAATTTCAGCATGTGTTTTATGGTAATAAAGTAATATAAACCACCGACCAAACAATATAATGTATATCATTCTTCTAGCAAACCTATAATCAAAAACATTTCTTACAGAAAGAAAGCATTCGTAGTATATGAATAAGCAGGATGATTCCAACAAAACTACAAGCATCCCAGGAAAAAAAAGAGGTACTAACTTCAACAGGTATTGACTTGCATGCATGTTTGCAATTATAGTATGGATTGAGAGAATATGCTATCTGCTATATGTACAGCAGATAATGTTTGGCCAATACCTTCGTTGCTTGACAGAATTGTACTTGTCAGCTATCTCCAGCTCTTCTTTTCTTGCTGCTTCAAACTTTTCCATAACATCCTTTTCCTTCCTTTGCAATGTTTCATATTGGTCGAGCGCTTTCAGGTTTGGAGCAGTGTGCTCAATCTGAGCAACTAGATCCCCTATTTTTTTTTTGAACTCTGCCTCAAGTTTGTCACGTTCAGAAAGCCGCATATCTTGTAGGTAGTTTTCGCTAAGCTGACTGTAGTCAAGGATTGGTATTTGTGAAGATGATCCAGTATCCATTGGATCATTAACTGTAGGAAGCTTCAGTTGCTCCAGTTCACACTTCTCATGAATCTCCCGTTCCTGTGATCTAAGTTGCACAAGCTTCCCTTCCTACAAGTCCATGGCATGGTTTCATAATAATACAAACAAAATGAAACAAGTAATCTTTTAACAAGCTTCAGACATATCATTGTTAAAAAAGTATTGAAGACTAGTTTATGAAAGGACTAGCAGTATCAGAAAGACCTACCTTTGACTTCACTTGGCGATCCAGCTTTGCCAAAGCTGCAGCAACACTACCATTCTTCTCCTTCAGTTCATCAATACCCGTTTCACATTCATCAGACTTGGATTTCCAGTCTATATTGGGAAAATTTCATTGGTCAATACAACTAAAATGGTGAACATACACAATGAAACATTTAGAATTTGGAGAAGTTTGTGTTTGTTATGACGATAAAAGCTGGTAGCATCGGAAGAGAACATCATTTAGTTAACAAACCAAACATATCTAACAAAACTTAGGTAAGATAATTCCATTGAGTTGCTGATATCTTGTCTAGTATTTACTATTAAGTGCTTTTTTTTTCTTTTGAAAAGCTTAATGCAAATGACATCTCTCATAGCCCTAGGTTACATTAGTAAGGTTCAAACGGAAGAATCGCAAAAGAGAAGTGCTCTTTAGATGGAAGATTGGGGAATAGAGTTGCAAGAGAAAATTTCCTCAAGTTAAGGTGTGAATAATAGAATGTAAATGTAAATTCTTGGGGGTAAATTAAAAAAAAATCAAGGGAACAAAATAATCATGTTCAACAGGACATGGATGAACAGGAAAGAGTCACCCAGTTGGCTCCTTTAAATAATCTTGAATTGTCAACCAAAAATGAACAAAAGCAAGCTTCAAATGCATACCTTCAGCCTCAGCTTTCAGCTCTTCCATCTGATTTGAAATTTGTTCAGCTTCCGCCCTAGCTTCAGACTCTCTCTCCTGTAAACTCTTAAGTTCCTTCTCTAGAGATTCACGTGTCTCCTTTAATTTAATAATTGGTGCCTGCATATCTCGTTTTTGTTCATATTCCAGCCTGCAGCATAAATTATTATTATTATGCTCCAAATTTTCTACAAGGCATCCATGTGAGTAAAATTTAAGATTGTTCAATTCATGCATGCGAGTCATTTCTATTCTATATAATGTTTCAGACAACACGAAACAACTACATGCAGATCAAAAAGTGGGACCGTTGCATTATGTTTAAATGACCTGAGGGAGTAACTGTTACTTACTGGTATTTCAATTTTGACATTTGATTACTCAGGCTTAGCTTCCTCTCCTGTAGTGCTTGAGCATCTTTAAGTTGCCTCTCTTCATATTCACGGATGTTCTTCACCCCAACTGACTTGCTAAAATCTTTGTAAATACGGTCCACAATCTCATTTATTTTTTTCTCAAGAACTCTCACTTCCCGTTCCTTTTTACCAATACGGGTCTCCAACTAAAGAAATGAAAATAGCTATTGATGTAAAAGTAAAGTGGAACCTAGCAAAACAACACACGAAAACATGTAAAATATATCACCTCCTCCTTTACTGGCTCAAGACGATCGATCTCTTCCTCTATATTACTCTTCTCAGATTCCAATCTGCGTAGCTTCTCCCTGAGATTATTCTGCACAAAATATTCAATATTACAAACAATCAGAAATGAGATTCTCTAGGAATGGCTGATAAGACACGCAGACATAATCGGCTTGGAACTAGAAACAAAAGTGAATTTGCATAAGATCCATATTTCAAGCAAAAAGAAATGAAAGCAACAGTCCATAAGAAGATGCTATCACATTATCATCAATTCCTCTGTCATATTTTCTAGCCATTTTGACCTAAAGCCATATTGAAGATATCATGTTTTGCAGTTACGGAACAGTAGTAACAGACATCCATAAATAATAAAAAAGAATAAACCCAGAAAACTGTACAAACGAAAAGAAAACAGGACTCAAGGAAAAAGGGACTAGCCCAGCAACTATAGAAACATCATCAACTATCATTGATGATATCTCTTTCAGGGGGCTCAGAATTTTGGAGCAAGCATACCAATGAACTGCCTTTGCCATACATTTATAAGAAAAGTCATCAACCAGTATTTGGCTAGAAATCAAACTTATGTACCTACCTCTTCAACATTCAAGTAATGTAACTTTTTCTCAAGTCCAGTTATTTTCTCAGACACAGCAAGCTCCTTTCTCTGTAACTCCCTGGGGGATCCAAGTTCTGACATTTCAGATTCATACTGATTTTTCTTCTTCTTCCAAGCTGCAGCACAAATTGTATGAAGAGCCAATAAGACAAATTACAGAACAAGCATGCCTGTTTGTTGGTTACAAGGTAAAAGAGACATGCGTACATTCTATTATGCTGTCATCCCATTTATTAGATCTAGCTGCCATTCCACCGCTTATTCCACCAGTCATCGTGCCCGATTTAGTCAGAAGAATCCCATCGACGGTAACAACTAAAATACAGACACATGACAGAACAGTTAGCATCAAAGACCGATTAAGTGAGAAGAATCCCATCGATGGTAACTACAATACAGACACATGATAGAACAGTTAGAGTAAAAATAACCAAACAAGAAAAATGCTGTTTTAGATATGCAGAACCAAACACTTACCCTTGTACCTTTCACCACTCCAACTTAAGGTTTTCGCTTCATCAAGTTCATCACAGACAAGCGTATTTCCAACAGCATACAGAACCGCTTTCTCCAAAGCACGGTCAAATGTATAATGTTAAGCAAAGCAAATAGAATAGAATACTATTCCACAGCTGATAGTAATGATCTGCTGAAAGTACATTTCATGGATAACTGATAAAGAGGCAACACTTGACACAAGAACTGTTTCTAACAAAACTCCGAATGAACAGGCAAGCAAGCCTACAAAAACTACAAGTGGGCAGGCAAGCATGAAAAAATTGTATAATACTATCAAGATTGAAGTGAAAGGTAGCCTTTACAGTTCTTCGAAAGGCCAAACATCAAGGAATGGAGTCCATATATAAAGTGGATCTACGTGGTGAAAGAACAGATGGCACATTTTATGGAAGAAATCAGGCAAGGTGAACACAATGTCAGCAATATTTTTATCATTAGAAGGATAGGGCAGTGGCAGCATGCAATAGTTGGGGTGACGCAGATAGAGGTGAGAACGGCAGGTAGCAATGTTGCTGGTAGCTTTAGCCTTTAGGGTTTTTCAAAAATTTTGGGCTTTTTCGAAAAAACTATTGCTAGTGGCAGAGGCAGAGCGTGGTGGAAAATAGGGAGCGAACCAGCATTAAAAAAGGGCAGACAGTGGAAAATGCTTGGTTCTGATATGAAGTATCGTGACACAAGCAGACGGTTCTTTTTTTCCTCTGACAAAGTAGTATATAGAATGTAGTGAAGTATAATCAACAAACTGAAAATATTAATCAACTAGAACGCTCATAAAGGCTATGGTGGCTATGGTTATGGGCAGATTGCTTATTGCCATTGGTAAACATCCCATATGTCCATAACAAATAGTGCATATTATTAAATGAGGCAGAGTACAAAAAAAAGCACAGTGCCACAGTCCAGAGAGTATTGACAAAACACTGATTGCTAATGTAAGACACAATTTTTTTAAAAAAAAAGACGTGTGCTTGCGTGGATGTGCGTGTGTCTGCAAAGTTATAAGACCATGTATTGTTGGGGGGGGGGACTAGAATTGCCTCCTTATGGAAAGAAAGGATATTGAATAACATCAAAGACCAATTGTGCAGACCCCCCAAGTGTTCGCAGCTTCTCAATTATAGGCTTCACGCGGACTGATTGTAAAGGAATAAATGTCTGAGGAGGAAGGCGTTGCTCCTTCAAGTACTGTAGCACATAAGAGATAAAGTGACATTTATGGTTTTGCCATTTCAATGATCCAAGTAGAAAACAAATAACTACCTTACACAAGAACATCAAAGGGTAACCAGCATAAATGGATAATGAAATCATAACTCCAAATAGAAATTGCTGGTCAAGTTGTATTTTTGGGATGTGTCGATATCCAACAGGCAATATATTTGTGATTAGAGGGAGTATTTTGTATTACTACCTATCCAACACCTGAGACTGCAGCTGCCATGATCACATATATAGTCAGGTTATCTTAATATTACTCAAATAAGTTATTTGATGAAATTTACATGGGACTAATTTGAATGGATGTGAGTCAACAGAATCCCCAAATATGATATTGATCTATCAAATGCCCTACTCACAAACTCTCCCTCCATGTGACCGTCACATCCATTTGAATGGAATCAGTTCAAACTTCTTTCAACAGTTTACAGTTCACGTGAAGCTATTCATTTTATTTCATTAAAAGAGGTTCTACGTATTTTAATTTCCAAAGGTACGCTTTGAAAAAAAAAATAAGTATTACAATTGACTACTGCAGATAATATAATGAGCTCTCCCGATATAAGAAAAATGTTGAAGAATCAGCTGAGTAAAAGTCACAAAAGAGGTACTTTAATGCATTCTTTTCCTGTGTTCTCATCTTCTACCACTACTGCATCCATGAACTTCCCCATAGCAACAGTGACAGCAAGGTTGTATTTCTTCTGTGAAGGCCTACAAAGTTCTGTCATGCGACCATGGACTCCAGGGAATAGCCGCTTTAAACTCCTAACTGTTTCTGAAAATCGAGCATCCCGCTCACTTTCATGCTTGTCAGCTTTGAGCTCTCGTAATTTTGTATCTATCTCATCCAACCTCTGCTTCAACATTTGGTATTTAACTCTGCACAATATTTGTAATAAGTATAAAATAGAAGTAAAACATACCGTTGATAATTGAGTGCAAATTAGTGTGCTTAAGGATGTGAGACACCCTATCAAGATCAAAGGACTTGGTACGGACTAACCCTGAGGTCTGGCGCTCCTTTGCAATTTTGTTATGTTCCTCACGTAAGTGAGCAAGCTCATCTTCATGCTTGGGGATTGAATGAAGAATTTTATTAAGCTTTGCACGCAATTCACGCTCTTGTGACAAAATCTCATTCTCACGGCTACGCAGCTGCTGCATATTCTCCTCTAAATTCTTTTTTGCTTCAACGCCAGCATTAAGCTCTTTATCAAAAACTTCCTTCTCGTCTCTCAGTTTTGCAGTACTCATTCCCGCATCTTCCTTACTGTAACAGAAAGTTAATGCTAAAGTGTACTGAATCTTCACAGGGATACATCAATAGGCATAGAAAAAATAAAACAAGCTAAGGAACAAAAAAATATTTACCGATTTATGTCATAACTGTCCACAACTAAATCAAGAGTCATTAGAAAAGGAACATTATTTTTGGCTGAGTATCAATACTCCTTGAAAAGGGAGTAGTGGTGGTGGTGAATCTGCCACCACACCTACTACCAACTCCCTACCTTCTTGGAAAGTAAAAATGACATATTGGGCCAGAGGGTCCACATGTCAACCACCCCCAGCACCAACTTCCTACATTTTGTGGGAAAGAAAAAAGGATAGTGCGGGGCCAAAGGACCTACATGTCAGTAACAAATATATACAGAGATTAAGAGATTATGTATATACTCCTTGAAAAGGGAGTAGTGGTGGTGAGTGGTGAATCTGCCACCATTCCCACCACCAACTCCCTACCTTTTTGGAAAGTAAAAATGACATGTGGGCCAAAGGGTCCACATGTCAACCACCCCCACCACCAACTTCCTACTTTTTGTGGGAAGGAAAAAATACAGTGCGAGGCCAAAGGGCCTACATGTCAATAACAAATATATACAGAGATTAAGAGATTATGTATGTAAAATGATGGTAATAACGGCTTAATGATAATTTTCTTTAATTAAAATCCCGTTGCAATGCACGGGCAATATGCTAGTATAGTAAAATGAAAGGTTCGTTCTTAACCGTAGCCAATAAATAAGGTCTGGTATCATGTATCCACCCGTGGTTGTAAAATATTGGATTGTCCTGACTATACTTAGCATGACTTTTTTCCAGCTCTAGCGCAGCCACATCATTAAAGAAAAGAGAAGGCTGTCTAGGTCTTTAAAACACAGGATTTTTTTTTGATAATTGATCATGCAGTTGAGCAGTATGCTAGTATAGTAAAATGAAAGGTTCGTTCTTAACCGTAACCAATAAGGTCTGGTATTATGTATCCACCTGTGGTTGTAAAATATTGGATTGTCCTGACTATAAAGAAGCAAGGCTTTTTTCCAGCACTAGTGTAGCCACATCATTCAAAAAAAAGAAGGCTGTCTAGGTATTTAAAACACAGTTTTTTTTATAATTGATACATGCAGTTAAGCAGTAGCAATCTTATCACACAACCATTAATTCGTTTTTGTAGAGAAGTACATGGATGATGGATGATGGTGATTATGTCCCACTTCCATTAGATAACTGAACTTAATGAAAGATAATTGAACTTTAAACTTAACATAATATGTAAGATGTCTTCTGAACTCACATTCTATGATATTCCTGGAGTTGGTCATCAGCTAATTGCAGTTTGTCGCTTTTATTTTGGCCTTGCTCATTCAACTCATCAATAGCTCTTGTGACATCAACCAAAGCACTCTGCAAACTTTTCATCTCTTCCAAATGTTTCTTGCTATCATCCTTCTTTTTGTCGATCTCTTTGTTGCAGCTTTTGATTTTGGATTTCAGCCGAGAAATTTGCTCTTTCAATCTAAGAAGCTCAGGTTGCTGAAGAGGGAAAAAAGATGCAGTAATAATTAGAATACATTTAATGTGCCCAGTTCATGAAGTAGAGATTCTAAACTGCAAGAAGGAAATTGTTTTGACTGGAATAACAAAAGGGCAACATTGAACGATTCCATAAACAAACAAGGTGCCATATAAGCATCCAATTCATTGACAACAGTGGAAGTAATGAGGCTAGGGTAAAAGCAAATGAATGGGTGGGATATACAAATACAATGTTCATTTTTAGACATGTAAAGCAGTCAATATTCATAGCACAAGAAAAAAGTTACTGGGCACAGTGCCTAGCTCAACCAGGGAAACTGGCAAGCAGGTGGTACTCCCACTTGTCATGGGCGCAGGGAATGCATGAATAGGACGGAGAGCAAAACAGCCAACATGTGCAGAAGTGTGTGTAGCAATGACTAAACAACGGCCCACATCAGAGAGGCGTGGAGTAGAGCAGAGAGCTGTGTTCCCAAATCACACTAACAGCTAACCGATCGACATGGATAGCTGCAGAAGTGAACACAGCAGCCAGAAAACACCCAGAGCACTGTGGGAGCAGCAGTTGTAAGTTTTACAAAGTAATGTGCACATGTAGAGATTCTAGAGGGGTACCGGGCAATATGAAGTGGGAGAAAATTGCTAGTGACGTGATGGCCACATAAAACCTTGATACTACATGAAAAGAAGTCCTATTATCATGCCATAAGTTTGTATTGAGTAAAATTGCTAGTGACGTGATGGCCACATAAAACCTTGATACTACATGAAAAGAAGTCCTATTATCATGCCATAAGTTTGTATTGAGTAATGAAACAATACTAGCCATTTTCTTCGGATAAGCCCAAGACTGAACTGCCACAAGTAAAGTTTGGTGAAGCGAAAAATAGACAGGAAGGTACTTTACTTTCTTGTCAAGTTCAAGCTTTTTCTTGGCTATACTCTTCTCGCATAATGTCATTTTCTTGAGAAACCCACTTTGCTCCTTCTTTTTTGCAGAAAGCTCATAGTCAGAGGACTGGTTCTCTTCCAGCACTTGCTGAAGAGACCGCCTATCCTCCTCAAGTTCAGCTTCTATTTTCTCTGCATCTTTTTCAATGGTGTAGAGTTGCCATAGGAGATGTTCTGTCTTGGCTAGTTTCTGGACACAAGTGAGGAAACACAACTCAATGTGAACAATGTATAGAATAAACAATGGTAAAACTGTGAGTGAGGATTACTATAATCATGTTGGTACCAAGTCCTGCTGGAGGCGTAGATGATTCTCTGCCTCTTCCTTTTGAGCCTTTTTCTGCTTCCTTTCCATGACGATGGTCCTTTTCTCTTGATAAATAAGCGCAGACTTCTCTTCGGCCCTGTTTTTTTGGTCCTCCAGCTCGTCATATTCTCTCCTGAGCTCGTCAGAGCCAGAGATCTGCTCCAGAAGTGCGGTGAGCTCCTTGGGATTCTTGGAGGCAATGGATTCCACATCACCCTGCGGTGCAAATGGTAATTCATAAATTTATTTAGTGCTATATAATTAATCAGGGAGGAGTTGTATGAGGAAAATGTTAAATTAGGGACATCTGACCTGGAAGACGAGGAAATTGCGAGCCTTGACGAGGATGCCCAGGGATCTGAGTTTGGCGTTGTAGTCGTCCCAGGTGACGAGACGGCCGTCGATCCGGTACTCGCTGCCACCGGCGCCGGTGATTGCGCGGGTGAAGTGGAGCTCGTCCCCGGTGGCGGGGAGGTGGTAGACGAGGCGGACGGAGGCTCTGCGGCCCTTGGCCTCCTTATCGCGGTCGTCGAGGGCGTAGATGAGGTCCTTGAGCTGGGCGCCTCGGAGGTGGGCGGATCGAACGCCGAGCACAAAGCTTATGGCATCCATGAGGTTGGACTTGCCGGCGCCATTGGGACCGATGATGGCCGTGAAGTCGAAGAAGGGCCCGATTGTCTGCGTCCCCTTATACGACTTGAAGTTCTCCACCTCCAGCCGATGGATGCGCCCCTGCCCGCCGCCGCCTTTGCCTGCCGCCGCCGCGGCCATCGCTTCTAGGGTTTCCGGCCAACTCCAAGCGAACTAGGGTTTCCGGCCAAAACGAGATTCGAATGACGGAGCGGAGCAAAACGATAGCCACTCGCCTCGCCGCTGTTGCTATTTGGACATCTCTTTTCTCCCCGTTTGGCGATTGGAACGCAAAGCAATGGACTGGTTTTGGGCTATTTTGGATTGGAATAAGTTCACTTTAGGTCCCTCAGTTTGGTGCCGAGTCTGAAATTCATCCTGACTGCAATACCATACATGACCCATCCCTCAATTCACCGGTAAATAAAGTTTGGATGGCGGCTTTTCTGACATGTCACTTTAAGTAAAAAAAACGCGGACCCACATGTCAGAGTGTTCGGTTAAAAATAAAAAAAATGTTGTGGGAATAAGATGAGATTGGGAGTAAGTCCACATTTACTCCCTCAATCTAGCTCCAATCTACAATTCATATTCCTGAACCACGATACTGGATATCCTGACCCCCTCTCTCCCCAACTATTAAAATTGGTGTAACTAGAAAAAATGCCCATGCATTACGACGGGTGAATGCTATTTTAATCATATTATTGTTAATTTTTTTCTAAAAAGTACATCCTCCATTTCAAAATTATGACACCATTGACTTTTCGTATAACGTTTGACCATTCATCTTATTAAAAATTTTGTATAAATATCATTTATTTTGTTACGACTTGTTGTATCATCAAATAAAATATAATCTTAACATATACGTTTACATATTTATATTAATTTTTTGAATAAGACAAATGATCAAATGTTGTGGGAAAAGACAATGGTGTTATACATTTTGATAGTATTGATATCTAGTTTGAAACTTTTATTGGGATGATGGTCATATATTGTACGTTGCTTTCTTATGATTTGGCAAGATTTTTGAAGCAATTAGAAGTGTGACTCTTCTAAGTTAACATGCGAGTTTTTTAAAAGGATCTCTTATATCACTCCTTATGTATTTCTAAAAGCAAAAGAACTTGAAAACCGACTAAAATACGGATGACGTATCAAAATATCGGCAGAAACATCTTCAATTTTTTATGGTTGACGTAGATAAATTAAAATCGGGAAGAGTGCTATTAATGGTGCATATTTTTTTTCTTCCTTTTTTTGATTAATGTGGTATAATAATTCCTAGTCTCTAGAGTGAACATGTTGCTTTTTAGCTATATTTGGAACAAAGTTTGAAATTCAAAAGTTTATTATATTTTAGCACGAAGGAGTTTTTTTTTGTAATTGCGATCTAAAATAAATAACACGCTCATATTTTTTTAGTTAAACAGAGAAAACTTTTTGGCAGCAACTGAAAAATTACTCCTCGCAATATGTATGTATGCATGTATACGTGTTGACACCAAGACTGACTCGGCTTTCGTCAAAGTGTTATATAATTGCAATCTAGAGTGAATTATGCGTGCATATGTGTTCACACTGAGACTGACTCGGTTTCCATCGGAAGTACATACTTCTTTTTCTCTCCAAGACAGGAACACAATCGGATTTGTATGCATGCGCGTTCTCGTGACAAACATGAAGAAACCTTGCAGCTAGCTTCATCTGTTTGAGTTAAATACAAATAGAGTGTTCCATAATACCATAACTTATTCAATAAATCTATAAACCCTAAACCAACTCAAATACGGATGACGTACCAAAATCTCGGCAAAAACATCTTCAATTTTTATAATAGTAGAGATAGAGATTTCATTCCCTCAGCGGTTTGGGAGGACGGTTTCGTTGACATGTCGCTTCGACCTGATCTATCCCATTGAGTCATCCCGTTGGGTCCTTATGTCATCATTTCTTTTCCCCTTATCTCTCTCCTTCCTCTTCCCCTTTGGTCCCTCCTTCCCTGCTCCCCTAGCGTGTTCCTCTTCTACACGGTGACGCCGACGGGACCATGAGGGGGGCAACAACGACAACCACAAGACCACCGTCGTCTCCGCCGTTAGGGAAAAAATATTGTGTTTTTTTCAAGGTTAAGATTCACGTGTTTTATCCGATGGCTATAACTCACAAAAAATAGCCCGAGTGCAAAAAATCATGATTTTTTTAACAATGTTAATATTCACAAACTTCATGTACAACAAACCCGATGCTAATAATAGTGAAGTTTTTGGTCGAAGGAAAAATTCATTTGGTTTTCTCAAAGGTTTACTCACGGTCACGGGTTTAAGCCGAAAGCTATAACTCACGAAAATGTAGCGTGAAGGCAAAAAATCATGAAAACTTTTGTCATAATGTTAATGTGCACAAACTCCGTGCGCAACAATCCCGATGCTAATACTAGTGAACTTTTTGGCCGAGGGAAAAAATCACACTTTTTTTTCAAAAGGACAACGCTCAGGGGGTTTAGCTAAAGACTATAACTCACGAAACTATAGCCTCAAGGCAAAAAAATCATGAAATTTTTTGCCATAATATTAATGTGAACAAACATCGTGTGCAACGATCTCGGTGCAAACACTAGCAAATATTTGTCCGGAGTAAAAAAATCTTGCTTTTTTTCAAAGTTAACTCTTATGTGTTTTATCTGAAGTTTATATACATCGGATTTGGAGTTAAGGCCGAAGCGGATTTGGGAGGAAATCGATAACGGAAACATGGTATGAATCGGCTTTGGAACCCCATTGGCTACAGTGTGCATCGGCAGTTACCGAATCGGACAAGGCAAGGCGATGTAGCCGATTCCGACAAGGTGATATTGGAATCATTGTCGGATTGAGTTGACGTGCTTCATGATGATTGCCACACACGGATCGAGTCCGAAGAAGGCAGTTGTATCTATTAATTAGGAATAGTTTGTTAGTTTCCTTTTTATCTTTAGGAAAGTGTGTTTAGTGTCCTATAAGGACTTTATGTTTTCCTTTTATCTTTAGGAAAGTTTCTTTCTTGTCCTATAAGGACTAGTATCTACCCATGGGTATAAATATATACACCCGGGGTCATTGTAAACTATCTTCACGATCAATACAATTCGGCGCATCGCCACCTTTTACCTTTTCTACTTTATTTTATCGTCCGGCGGGACTTGGCACCTGACGCGGGGCTGCATCGATGTTCGATCTCCGGCTAAGGGGTAAGTCCAATGTTCCGCCGGTCCAGGCAATTGTATCATTTACATCGGCGTCGTTCAAGGCTGCATCAGTACGTTTGACCTCTTGGATTGCTCTGGTTTGGATGATATATTTGCCTACCCATTTATCATATGTCTCTGATAATCTAGTCTTAGCATATCAATTTAGCTATATCGGCTGCTTCTCGTTTTAGGGTTTCTGCCGGTATCGGCTAAATCGCGTTGCTAGATTAGATTAGCTTAGACATCTACTATCCTGAAAACTCATTCAATGGCTTGATTGTCTAGATATTATGTTTCTTTTCATACTTAGTGCTGCATCAGTTAAGTTTGATCTACTAAGTCGTGCTTAGAACCATAATCTCTAGCCTGTTTTTTGATTGCCAATAAGGGTTTCATCGGGGTTTCAGCCGGTGAGTTATCTGGACGTTGCATCGGCTCATAAGGATTGCATATACATATAAGTTGGATTTAGCCGATGACAACAAAGGTTTCACTGTTTAATCTAATCTTGTGGATTTCATGACATCAGACCTCCAGCCGATGTGTGCTTTAACCTTCGGATCGATGCTTATTTATCATATTATTATTTGCCGATTAGTTTATATTGGATTATATTGTTATTTTATTACATCATCATCAGCCGATTGCCTTTATATCATTATCTACATTGGACATATAGCTGATTGCTTAAACCCTATCACTATCAGCTGGTATCGGCATCGGCTATTATCGGCTATCGACTGGAACTATTCCATCGGCTTGTCAGCCGATCGGCTGTTTTGATTTACTATTTGCATATCTTGTCAGTTGCAGGATCAAACTGACTGGCACGCCCGCATTTCATCAAGATTTGGACCTGCACAGGAGCTAAGCAGATCTCCCAGGCCAGTGTGTATTTTTCGCGTCAACAATAACTCACAAAACTATAGCCAAAATGCAAAAATCATGAATTTTTTGTCATAGTTTAAATATTGACAAACTTCATGAGCAATGACCCCGATGCTAATACTAGTGAAATATTGTGTTGGGAAAAACTAATGCGTTTTTTTTGTTAAACGTTAAGACTCACGTGTTTTATCCGAAGGCTATAACTCACGAAAAAATAGTCCGAAAATATAGCATGAGTGCAAAAAATCACGATTTTTTTGTCATAAAGTTTATATTCACAAACTTTGTGCACAACGATCCCGATGCTAATAATAGTGAACTTCGTTGCGCATGAAAGTTTGTCAATATTTAAATTTATTTGTTTTTTCAAAGGTTCACTTATGGTTTTAGGGCTTTAAGGTGAAGGCTATAACTCACAAAAATGTAGCATGAAGGCAAAAAATCATGAAAACTTTTATGATAATGTCAATGTGCACAATCTTCGTGCGCAATGATCGCAATGCTAATACTAGTGAACTTTTTGGCCGAGGGAAAAAATCATGCATTTTTTTCAAAGGATAACACTCATGGGCTATAGCCAAAGACTATAACTCACAAAACTTTAGCGTGTGGAACAATCACGGTGCAAACATTTGCGACTATTTGGGCCAGAGTAAAAAAATCTTACATTTTTTCAAAGTTAACACTCACGTGTTTTATCCGAAGTCTATCACAAAACTATAGCCGTAATGCAAAAATCATGAATTTTTTTTCTCATAATTTAAATATTGACAAACTTCGTGCGCAAAGATCCTGATGCTAATACTAGTGAAATTTTGTGTTGGGGAAAATGTGTTTTTTTGTCAAAGGTTAAGACATGTGTTTTGTCAAAAAATTATCATGATAATTTAAATATTCACAAACTTCGTGCAGAACGATCCCGATGCTAATAATAGTGATTTTTTGGTCGAGGGAAAAATTCATTTGTTTTTTTTCAAAGGTTCACTCATGGGTTTAAGCCGAAGGCTATAACTCACGAAAATGTAGCATGAAGGCAAAAATCATGAAAACTTTTGTCATAAAGTTAATGTGCACAAACTCCATGTGCAATGATCCCGATGCTAATACTAAAGAACTTTTTGGCTGAGGGAAAAATCATGCATTTTTTCCAAAGGATAACACTCACGGGGTTTAGCCGAGGACTATAACTCACGGAATTGTAGCTTGAAGGCAAAAAATTCACCAAATTTTTTGCCATGATGTTAATGTGAACAAACATCGTGTGCAATGATCCCTGTGCAAACTCTTGCGAATATTTGGGCTGGAGTAAAAAAAATCTTGCATTTTTTCAAAGTTAACACTCACATATTTTATCGGAAGTTTATAGCTCACAAAACTACAGCCAGAATGCAAAAATCATGATTTTTTGTCATAATTTAAATATTGACAAATTTCGTGCGCAACTATCCTAATGCTAATACTAGTGAAATTTTGTGCTGTGAAAAAACTAATGTGTTTTTTTGTTAAAGGTTTAGACTCATGTATTTTATTCGAACGAAAAAATAGTCTGAGTGCAAGAAATCATGAATTTTTTTATAACAACATTAATATTCACAAATTTCTTGCACAACGATCCCGATGCTAGTAATAATGAATTTCTTGGTTGAGGGAAAAATTCATTTGTTTTTTTTCAAAAGTTTACTTATGGGTTTAAACCATAGGCTATAAAAATGTAACGTGATGTCAAATAATCATGAAAACTTTTATCAAAATGTTAATGCACAAACTCTATCCGCAACGATACCGATGATAATACTAGTGAACTTTTTTATGGGGCAAAAAGTCATGCATTTTTTCAAAGGATAACACTCACGGGTTTTAGCCAAAGGCTATAACTCATGAATCATAGCCTGAAGGCAAAAAATCATGAATTTCATGCACAATGATTCCGGTGTAAATACTCGCAAATTTTTGGGCCGTAGTAAAAGGATCTTGCCTTTTTTTAAAGGTTGGCACTCACGTGTTTTATCCGATTGCTAGTAACTCACGAATTTTTGGGCCGTAGTAAAAGGATCTTGCCTTTTTTTAAGGTTGGCACTCACGTGTTTTATCCGATTGCTAGACGTCACGAAAATAAAGCTAGAATGCAAAAATCATGCAATTCTTTTGTCATAATTTAAATATTCACAAACTTTGTGCGAAATGATCCCGATGCTAATACTATTTAAAATTTTGTGCAGGAGGAAAAGCTAATGTATTTTTTGTCAAAGATTAAGATGCACGTGTTTTATCATAAGGCTATAACTCACGAAAATATAGACTGAGTGGAAAAATCATGAATTTTTTTGTCATAACATTTATATTCACAAACTTCGTGCACAACAATCCCGATGCTAATAATAGTGAACTTTTTGGTCGAGGGAAAAATTAATTTGTTTTTTCAATGGTTCACTCATGGGTTTAAGCCGAAGGATATAACTCACGAAAATGTAGCGTGAAGGCAAAAAATCAATAAAACTTTTGTCACAATGTTCATGTGCACAAACTTCGTGCGCAACGATCCCAATGCTAAAACTAGTGAACTTTTTGGCAGAGGGAAAAAATCATGCATTTTTAAAAGGATAACACTCATGGGTTTTAGCTGGAGACTACAACTCACGAAATATGTGGCTAAAGGCAAAAAAATCATAATTTTTTTTGCCATAATGTTAATGTGAACAATCATCGTGTGCAATGATCCTGGTGCAAAGACTTGCGAATATTTGGGCCAGATTAAAAAATCTTGTGTTTTTCAAAGTTAACATCCACGAGTTTTATCTGAAGTCTATAATTCACAAAACAATAGCTAGAATGCAAAAATCATGTAATTTTTTTGTCATAATTTAAATATTGACAAACTTCGTGCGCAACGATCCCGATGCTAATACTAGTGAAATTTTGTGTTGGAGAAAAACTAATGTGTTTTTTTGTCAAAGGTTAAGACTCACATGTTTTATCCGAAGGCTATAACTCACGGAAATATATCCCGAGTGCAAAAAAAAATCATAATGTTAATATTCACAAACTTCTTGCACAACGATCCCAATGTGAATAATAGTGAATTTTGGTCGAGGAAAAACTCATCCGATTTTTCAAAGGTTCACTCACGGGTTTAAGACGAAGGCTATAAATCACGAAAATGTAGCCTGAAGGTAAAAAATCATGAAATCTTTTATCATAATGTTAATATGCACAAAATCCATGCACAACAAGCCTGATGCTAATACTAGTGAACTATTTGGCTGGGGGAGAAAAATCATGCATTTCTTTCAAAAGGATAACACTCATGGTTTTTAGTCGAAGGCTAACTCACGAAATAGTAGCCTAAAGGCAAAAAATCATGAAAATTTTGTCATAATGTTAATTTGAAAAAACATTGTGCACAGCGATCCCTGTGAAAATACTTGTGAATATTTGGGCCAGAGTAAAAAAATCTTGCGTTTTTTGAAAGGTTAACAGTCATGTGTTTTTTCTAAAGGTGAGAAGCCACGAGAATAGCCAGAATGCAAAAATCATGAAACTTTTTTTTATCAAAATTTTAATATTCAAAAACATCATGCACAATGATTCCGATGCTTATACTATTGAAATTTTGTGCCGGAGGAAAAACTAGTTGTCAAAGGTTAAAACTCACGTGTTTTATCCGAAGGCTATGTCTTATGAAAATATAGCCCGAGTGTAAAAACTCATGAAATTTTTTATTGATATAATTAATATTCACAAACTTCGTGCACAATGATCCCGGTGCTAATAATAGTGAATTTTTGGTTGGGGAAAAATTCATCAGTTTTTTCAAAGGTTTAATCACGGGTTTAAGCTGAAAGCTATAAATCACGAAAATGTAGCTTGAAGGCAAAAAAATCAAGAAACCTTTTGTCATAATGTTAATATGCACAAACTCCATGCGCAACGATCCCAATGCTAATAGCAGTGAACTTTTTTGCCGACGAAAAAAATTCATGCATTTTTCAAAGTATAACACTCACGGGTTTTAGCCGAAGACTATAGCTTACGAAACTGCAGCCTGACGGCAAATATCATGATTTTTTTGTCACACTGTTAATGTGGAAAAACATCATGCACAACGATCCCGGTGCAAGCACTTTCGAATTTTTGGGCCTTATTGATTTTTTTTATCACACTGTTAATGTGGACAAACATCGTGCACAACGATCCCGGTGCAAGTACTTTCGAATTTTTGGGCCTTATTAAATAAATCTTGCATTTTTTCAAAGGTTAACACTCACATGTTTTATCCGAAGGCTAGAAGTCACGAAAATATCGATAGAATGCAAAAATCATGAATTTTTTTCATGATAATTTAAATATTGATAAACTTCATGTGCAACGATCCCAGTGCTAATACTAGTGAAATTTTTTGCTGGAGGAAAAACAAATGCATTTTTTCATCAAAGGTTAATACTCATGTATTTTATCCAAAGGCATTTTTTCATCAAAGGTTAACACTCATGGAAATATAGCAAGAATGAAAAATGCATAAATTGTTTTGTTTTAATTTAAATATTCAAAAAGCTCAGATGCAACAATCCCGATGCTAGAGAAATTAATGCTTTTTTATCAAAGGTTATGACTCACGTGTTTTATCCGAATGCTATAACTTATGAAAATATAGTCAGAATGCAAAAAATATGAAATTTGTAGTCGTAATTTAAATATTCACAAACTTCATGTGCAATGATCACGATGCTAATACTAATGAAATTTTTAGCCCACGGAAAATTTCTTGAATCTTTTTTCACAAACGTTAAGACTCACATGTTTTATCCGTATGGTATAACTCACGAATATATAGCCATAATGCAAAAAAACATGAAATTTCTGGTCATAATTTAAATATTCAAAAATTTCATGTGTAACGATTCCAATGCTAATAGTAGTGAAATTTTAGGCTGGGGGAAACATTTCGTGCACAAAACTTGCCCTGGGAAAAAAATCACGTTTTTTTGAATGGTTCACTCACGGGTTTTAGCCCAAGGCTATAACTCACGAAAATGTAGCCTGAAGGCAAACAAATCAAGAAAACTTTGTCATAATGTTAATGTGCGCAGACTCTATGTGCAGCTATTTCGATGCTAAAACCAACGAACTTTTTGGCCAAGGGAAAAATCATGTGTTTTTTCTATAGGTTAATACTCATGTGTTTTGGATGAAGGCTATAACTATAGATTTTCTAACATGTAGACAAATTTTCACAATTTTTTTGTACTAACGTTAACATTCACAAACTTCACGTACAATGATCTTGATGCTAACACTAGCGAAATTTCGTGCCAAAGGAAAGAAATCTCGCGTTTTTTTCAAATGTTATAGCTCATGGAATCTTTGGCGGATGAGAAAAACCACAAAAAAGTATTCTAATGTTAATATTCATAAACTGACTCTGATGCAAATACTAGAAAACTTTTGGGCCTGATACAATAATTCATGTGTTTTATTACAAAGGTTAATAATCACACGTGATGTTAATACTAGTGAAAATAATTCATGCTTTTTCAAAGGTCAACCC